>NW_013563582.1:7457-94332 GCF_000499605.1 Eimeria maxima | reverse complement strand
CCCAATCCTTGCTCTTTGCGGGTTCCTGCCCCCAGCCCCCCCCCCCACACACACACACACAGAGTTAAGGCCCATTCATTATCCCCCTCATCAATGCATGCAGGATCGTAGGCGTTAGGTTAAGTACCAATTACAGCTAAGCACAAAGAAAGTTTATAAAGGGGAGCTTTCTGGCTAGATTATACCCAAGTCCCTCCTGAGGTTGTGGAGGAACGCTAGTTTCAAGCTGACGCTACTTTGCTCTAGTGCGAGTTGCCGGGTGATTGGCCTGTAAAGGTGCTCTTTAGCGCTCGGTGGCTTCAGATTCCATAGTGAATATGCCATTAAATTTGACAAAATTGTGAGGGTCTTGCCGGGAGTGAGTGCCTTACTTCGCCGCTCCGTTGTGTATCGGCGGCTCGTGGCCTAGCTACACTTTTCGATATTTTTTTGTTGTTAACGTTCCTCTGCCCCTTTAGGGAGTGTCTATGTGTCCGTAAGCGGCTAACTCAACCATTTCCTTTGGAAGACTACGCACTCCAGAGGGAGGGTGCGCCGTGTCCGCTCGGAGCCACCACGCTTCGAGACGGCGGCTCCTGAAATGATTCCGCCTAAGAGAGCCACCTCGTAAGGCCTGCCGTTGTCCAGGCTCTCAGGATCAAGCAAACGGCAGATGCTGGTGGCGCCGCTAGGAACGTGCAGCAGGCTCCGGGGAGGCCTCGGCACCAATGCTGACTCACGGGGACGGGCTTGGTGCCCCGGAAGAGAAGGCCAGCAACCATTCACGTGACCGCCACTGCTCGGAAAAAGAGGAGGATGAGCAGCAAGATATTCAGCAGAAACAGCGACCTAGAGCGCACTCAAGAGGTCATCAAAGTTCGGAGAGAGAAGTGGATATTAAACGGCAGACCCAACGCCACAAGAAGCCCCAGGAAGGACAGGATGATTTGCCTTCCCTCCCAGCCCCCTGTGAGGAGTCAGTTCAAGGGACAGGCGGCCATGAAGCTCGTCGTCGACGCCGTTTGGAGCCATCTTCACCCGGGCCTGAGAGTCACGCCCCTGAATCGACTGCGAAGAGAAAACGTACCCCAAGCCGTCGCGTGGTGGAGGCTGCTGAATCCGCCTTGCTCCTGGAAGAGGTTATGGCTAGTGAGGACCTCGCAGCGCGCAGTGCCCCAAGCCGCCCTTCCCGATTCCCCGCGGACTACCGTGATGCACCCCCCGATGACCTAGCATCTTCTTACTTAGAGGCCTATGGCGGTGGTGCTGCATGCTTCGGGGAAACCACTGCTCGCGTCGGGGCTTTGAGTGTTCCCGTGCATGAGAACCAGCGCCTGGCAGGGTCATCAGATCTGTACAGAGCTCTGGAGTTTGAAGAAAATGCAAAGGATTGGGAGCCACAGACGGGGAGCCGGAAGGGCATCGGCCCCGGAGGCGCGCAGCGGCATCTGACGGCTGTAGCCGAAGAGATTCCTCTTTACCGACGCCCTTGTAAGGTGGATAACTACAGACTTTGGGGAAGAGGCCCAAGAGACCAGTGCTTTTCAGGGAGTCCTACCCTGCTGAGAGACTCCGCATTCCGTCTAAACCCGTGCACCGTCAGTGCCATTTGCTGTGATGTCAGATGTTCTTCTTTTCTTTTTGTTTGAGCTCATGAGGGCTTTGAATGTTACTGCTTGTGTATGTGGATATGGATACCAGTAGCACTGGACACAGACACTCGCGAATAGAAGACACATATATAGGCGGAACAGTTGCTAATTTGCACCCATGAGACAAGTATTTTTGACCCTCCATTGGTTTGTGTCGTTTGCTCTGTTTCTGTGGAATTCAGTATTTGGAGCAGTGGAGCCGAGAGACCTTCTGGGGTTTGGTGTCCCTCTAAGAGAGGTTCTCGGTACCAGAGATAAGCACAGGGTGCAACAGCAGCGAGAGCAGCCTGATCAGGAGGTAGATACATCTGGGGAAGCGAACGTGCAGCGTGAAGGGCAGCCTTATAGTCATGAGGCATCTCAACAAAAGCAGCACCGAGAGGGCGAGGTGCCGTCATTTGTTGTCGACGTGGCGGTGGTGGGTGCCGGGGTAGCAGGGCTGGCTGCTGCTGCTTACCTCAGGCGATGCGGAGCTTCTGTAGTTGTGTTTGAGGGACGCCACCGGGTTGGCGGACGCACTTTCTCGTCTGTAATGCCGGAGAGGGTACTACCCGACGGCCGTAAAGTCGAACGTACGCGCCCTCGCTGCAGGTGTTGGGGATGCAGAGACTCACTTAGGTTATGCTGGGACTGACGGGCTCAGGAGTAGCTTGCCAAGGAACCGGGGCATTAGCTGAGTTGGACGTTTAGGGTGTTGTATCTCGTCATTCCGCTTGTTTAGCAGCCCCGTAGTCGTTCTCCCTGTACCTCCACACATGCAGCCCCTACCCATAACTGCTCCTTTGCCTCTCCGCCTCGTTACTCTGTTTCTGGCAGTTTCCGAGAGCGCAGCGGTGCATGCACACTGTGCAAGCGGGCCAAAGGAAGTTTGCGTTCTTCTTGTATTTGCTGCCCGATATGTGTGACTCTGCTTTCTGTGCCTGTGCAGGTGTTGTGATTGACCTAGGTGCTTCTTACATGCACTGCGTGACAGCACACCCCAAAGAGAGCGGAGGTGCGCCGGATTGCCGTTGGCGTCGGGAACCTTCTCGATCTGTCAGTGGCATAGCGGCGGTGCTGCAGCCGCTAGTGGCCGATGTGGCTGGGAAACAGAACTGGGAGTCGACGCTGTTTGCAAGGTGAGGCAGTGGCTTGCTCTTCCTCTGTCGGTAGACAACGACCGAACCGCTGCTGGTTGGAAGGCGTATCTGGCGGCATGCTGGGGAAATGCAACCGACCCCAGAAAAACGTGAAAATTTTGGGGATTTTGGCGGCTTTGGGTCAGGCATTTTGTGAATCGGGAAGGGGCCTCATGTGGCCGGATCTCCAGGTCCTTTTGCCTGGTGTGTTGCTGTTGCAGTTGGAGCGACCAGACTTCTGGGAAAGAAATACCTTTTCTCTCTGTACTAAAGGTGCATCAACTGCTTGATCGGCTACGCGAAAGGACGGCTGCAAAGCTCTTGCACTTGCCCCCACCCCTCACCGAAGCAGGGGGCCCAGGTCCTTCAGCTGCTCCTCTGCCCAATACAATTCCCGCAGCAGACTTTCTGGCCCCTTCCCTTGATCAGTTACTGGTTGCGTCCCTAGATAGAAGACGATCGACCAGTATGTGCAGCATCAACGATACTGCGGGTGTCGCACAGCCAGAGGACATCACAGACCCCACCGACAATTGTCATGTAAGCGTCCCCGCCCTTCAGGAAGACCTCCCCAAGCATGCCGTCTACACCTTTAATGCTACGGGTGGCGAAGCTAACAAGGGTCAGAGCAGTCAGCATGCTAACCCGAAGGCTTTTATGAGAGGTGACAGCGGGTGCGAAGTGGGAGAAGAGGACATTGCCGATGAGCAACACGATATTACTGATCCTTGTTGTCAGTGGGCCCCAGGCTCGAAGGACCGTGGCGTTTCCAAGCTAAACAGGAGCATATCAAACTGCCGGTATTATTCGTACTACCCTTTAGGACAAGCTTTTGTCCGCAGGGCCATCAGGGCATATGGAGGATGTCCTCTGTGCTGCACAGGGGCCTGTGGGGGAGCTTCTAGGCGATTTGATGAGAAACATGGAATTTCTGGAGGTTTATCAGAGGGGAACGACTCCAGTTCAAAAAGGGAGGGTTTATGGGGTTCTCCGGCACCTCTTGTCCAGCCGGGATGCTCCGCTAAAGCCCTCGTAACACCCTTGGGCGATGCTAGGGCCACCGACGGGGAGCTGACACGCGGTGGAGGGGCCTTGCAAATGAACTCGGTGGGGGAGATCATTTGCAAGACAAGGGAACTCGCAGCAGATGGGAAAGGGGCATGCAAGTTGGACTCTGACATCCAACAGCAGTTAACTCGGAAGGATTTAACGAAGCGGCAGTCTGGTGTGTGCACGAGAACTCGAGGCAACAGTGTCCATAGTGGAAGCACCACCAATGGACAGCAACTGATGAAGGGCAGCCGCCCGAAGAAAAGCAACACAACGGCAGGGACGCAAGCACATGCGCGGCTGGTCCCTCCTTTGTCGCTCCACGATGACAGTGGTTTCCGTCGGTCGGCATGGGATGCTCTGCAGGCTTCCCTGTTCGAAATACTGGCAGAGGCGGAGGCCGATGAGGGGTTGCACACTGGCGGCTCAAGTAGCAAAGATGGCGTTAACAGGGATTGTCGTGCTCTTCGACCCCGTAAACCCCCAGCTATTACTCCTGCAGAAGCTCGCATGCTTTTGGTTGTTTTGCAGTCTAGGCTTGGCTACGTGGGTGACCTGAGGGAGCTACCCCTGTCTGCTGTAAAAAATTATCCGTATGAAGTTGCTGGGATAGGACCAGCCCTCAGAGAGGTGTTGTTAACCCCACAGTTAGGGCCTCCACCAGTGCCACTGGCTGTGCCGCCGGCCCCCAGCATGCAGCGGCTTCGCATGCAGCAAGCAGCGCTGGAGACATCCCTACAGCAAGAGCAAAATGTCCATGTTTACCCTTTTTCGGCCTCTACTGCCAATGCTGCTGACAAACTTGTCGTGGATGGCTGGGGCTGGCTGCCCTTGTTCTTGTGCCTGCAAGTGTCCCCTTTTGTTGTAACGGAAGCCACTGTGCAGTCGATTTGTGTCATGGATCGTCGCCGCCATATTCAAGGGTGCCGAAATATTGCTTCTTCTAGCCCCGTAGAGGAATCGCGGGCTTCGTTGGGCACAAAGGACGACTCTTCTGGAGATGGTGGGTGTGACACGCATGATGAAGAGGCTAGTGGGGATGGGGCCTTTCTTGCAGACACACATCCAGTACGCCTTCGAGTCGAAGTGAATCGTCGCCTGCGCCATACTGCTTCTCATGGGCTCCCACAAGCGGAGGAACAAAATGAGCCGCCAACGCACATTTGGTAGGAGGCTATCTGTTTTCACCATCTAAATGGTCCTACCGCTTTCCACTACTTGCCCACCTTGGTTAATGCTGAGGAGCCTTGCAGTGGGATCTGGCTCTGTACTTCGATTATTGTTTATCAGGCATTCTGCGTTGCTAATGTAGTCTGAGAAGTTTTGTCGTCCACTGTGGACTAGCAACAGTCGCAAACGAGACACATCCACTGGTAGTCCTTCCAACAGATTCCGTATGCGTTTTCAGGGCGCACGCTAAGTATTGCGTTGTGGCGGTCCCACTGGCACAGCTTGCTCAAGCGCCATTGCCGTGCACTCGAGGTTCAACCGCTGAAGAGCAGCTTCCACCAACCCTGGGCCTGATTGACTTTTCGCCTCCTCTTGGAATAGAGAAGCGCCGCGCTCTTGCACGGTACAGAATGGGATGCCACAATAAGGTGAGTGCTGCTGCAGCACTCTGTCGGTGTGTTGCATCCCACATGTCAGCCGCTAGTGGTAATTTCCGCTTCAGGCAGCTGCAACAGAGTTAAAGTGTCGGGGCCTGCATGAATGGGTTAATCTGGGGCTGCTTGTGAGTAAAACTTTGGAGTGAGGGAGAAGCAGCGCAGGTTCGCTGTTGAATTGTGCACTGGGGGCAGTTGTGAAATTCAATACTGGGACTTTTTGGAGATACAAGATTGGGGCTTGCGGCTGCATTGACCGTTTCGTTAAATCAGGTAATCATTCGGTGGCACCCTGACGACGTTTTCTGGCATGGACGGGGCCTGCAACTGAATTGCCTCGATCAGAAGTTCCAGTTTCTGAACCTCCATGCCTATGGGAAGCCAGGGTGCCTTCTCGCACATTGCTTCCCCCCATTTTCCACCGGCTACGGGGGTCTTCACACTGACCAAGAGGTGCGCTAGACTTTTAGGGGCTAGTTTTCTTCTGCATTTTTGTCTGGTTATCACCGTTTTTGCCGTGGCCGGTTGTAGTTTCTTTAAAAGCTGAAGGTTGGCGACAAGTCCAAGAGCTCAGTTCAGATGGGTGGTGAATTTGCCACAATCCTGTTGTGCCGTCGTGGTGTTCAGGTGGTAGCTGAAGTACTGGCACTACTGCAGCAGATGTTTGGCATCTCTGGAGATTCTTTTCCTCGGCCAGTTGATTTTGTTGTCTCACGCTGGGACGAAGATTGCTTTTCTCGAGGCTCGTATTCCACCCCGGTTCGTTGAATGCTCTGTTCTGTAGTGCTGCTTCACATTATTTGCCTCATTTAGTCCCCACCATGCCCTCCCAGTGCACCCTTGTGCATGCGACACCTGAAAGAACGCTGCCAACCCTAGGGGGTCAAGAAGGCAGGCTTCAAGCGCGCCATGTCGCTGTTCTATCTCGCCAATCTGCTTTGTGTGTCCGACCGTTGCAGGGAGTGAATGCGTACGACAACGACCTTGACGTCATGAGAGCTCCCCATCCAGCACATGACCCTCGCGTACTTTTTTGTGGGGAGCACCTTAGCAAGGCCTATTTTCAATGCGTCGACGGCGCTTTTGATACAGGTACATAGGGAATCAGCAACAGTTGCCTTGTTTTTTGAACGCCTAGACCGAGGGCTACGTAGAAGACTTACTGAGCTTTTGCGCTGCCGGCGATCACGAATTTCCGGCGGCGTTTGCTCGTCACTCGTTTCCTGCAAAGTTGCGGCTCATGTGCATTATTTCATGCACATGCTAGACTGTGGGCACAGTTCAGCGAGAGCATTAGTTCATGTAGTAGGCGTGCGTTTGGGTTGCAGGACTTCGCGCTGGGGAAGCAGTTGCTCACGAGTGTCTACAACTCCCACTTCCCCCCAGAGAAGATGGAAGGAATTTCGCATTGGATTGCTTTTGCCTGCCTCCCGTTTCAGCCCAGTTTGGTCCTTCATCCGATGGCAACGAAGCGGTTGACCGTCCCCAAAGTGCAGACACCTCTTCTCGTGGTGAACAGTATTTTAAAGCGCCTTCAGGAACCTGGGAGGACGAATCTTTTCGGCAGACCCGCGAAGGTTTCCTGCCGCAGTGCCCGTTCTCAGGATTTCCGATGCCGCCACTACCACGAGTGCTGCGTGGGCATTACTTAACTGACCAGTCAGACCTAGGTTTGACGGACGCAGAGGGGGAAAGCTGGGCGGACGTGGGAGGCGGCCGGCGTGCCCCCCACACCTGTGAATCCGAGCGGAGAGCCCCCTACGTTGCGGCGGCTGAAGAGTATTTTCTTGCGCATTGCCTGGCCTTCATAAGACGAGGCAGCGAGCAGCTCCTCAAAAGGCTGGCTGTGCAGCATCAGGGCAGCCCCAATAGTGGCACCAGCGTTGAGTCATTCGCCGTTGACAATGTTCCTTACGAGGGGGAGTTTTGCAATGCAAACACAGCACGTGCATTGGGGGAAGAGGGCGATGATGCTGCAATGGATGAACCTCCTGCAATACCGCATGTCAACAGTTTATCAGAAGCCGCAGTCAGCTTCATGCAGCGCTTACCTACAACTGCTCAGCGCCTTTTTTACAGGACTTTCCTTTCGGAATTCCCTTTAACTCCTCCGTCGTCAGGTGGTGGCGAACAGCAGGAGCAGAAGGGAAGCTGTACCCCAACGAAGCAGGAACATCAAGATTGTATTCCTGAAGGGCCAGACGACCAACAACAGCTTCAGCTTCCTCTTTTAACTGACCTTCTTGACGCCCTGTTGCTCACTACGAGCAGCACTGGAGCTGCTAATGAGAGTGGCCAAGATGCGCCTCTGAACGAAACGGCACTCATGCTGTCCCAGATGTTTGCGCGTCGTCTCAAACGCGGGTCTTGTGGAAAGGTATTGGATATGGAAGGTTTCTTGTTGCTTCTTGCAAAGAAGAACAGCCTAATACGAGACGTAGTGCTCAGCCCCATACGTGCCCTGGCTCATGCACTACAGCAGAGCAGGGCGCGTAGAGAACCGCCAACGGGAACTGAAGCCTGTGAGGTGCCTTCAGCTGAGTTGCCTCCAGCTGAGGTACCTTCAGCTGAGGTGCCTTCAGCACCGCCAGAAGCGGCGGCAGCTTCGCTGGAGCGCTTCGTGAAGGAACTTATGCTGCCTGCTCTGCCGGCGCATGCGCGGAACACGAGGCCCCCTCGAATGGCAGCTGTGTCGGTGGGCGTGCTGCTGATGGAGACCCTTGAGAGACTTTGTGCTGCAATCCCGCCAGTCACCGATGTAGAGCAACTGAAGCACAGAGCAGCCATTGTAGAAGAATTGGTGCTGAGGAGCCTCGCAAATAGTCAATTTGTTTCGGCGATCGGCAGCAGTGGGACGTGTGGAGGAGTACCAAGAAGGCGCACAGAGGCAGCTGAGTCGTCGGATCCCGTGCAACATGAGCAGTTGTGCTGGCTGTGTCGCGGGGAGGGGGATTTGCTTCTTTGCGATGGTCTACCTCCAGCTGCTACATCTTCAGATAAAAAGCCGGAATGCACCTCGTCCTCCTCGAGCTCCTCAGCAGCTGGTCCAAGGCCGTGTCGTCATGTGTTCCACATTGGGTGTGCATTTCCCCCCCCCACCCCGGCAGAGCTACAGCCAAACGCTCACTGGAGCTGTCCATTGTGCAAAGCAAAGGCCTTTCGAGAGCGCCAAAGTGCTCCGCACCGTGGGTCCAATCAGCTCCAGGAAGACAGGAAGTTGACGCAGGAGCTGCACCGTCTCCAAAACGGTGAAGGACGGCGGGAACACGGAGAACAGTCAGCGAGCGTTGCCGGTGTTGAGACCGTTGGAGGTCATGAGGGGAGTACAGACTTCGGAGGGGATCTCCTGCATCACATTTTCGAGTCTGTGGAGCGTCTCGCACGGCAAGGGACCGAAGAAAGAACAGCACACCAGTCCAAACAGCAACTGGCAGCTTGTGAAGATTTGCAGATGGCTGCGCTGAAGCGGTTGTTCGTTGACAAAGCTCGGAGCCTCCTTGCACGGACCCGGCAGCTGTGCAAGAGGCTGGAGGACCTCAAGTCTATGAGGTTGAGATCGTGGGGAGCAGCGAACCGTAGGAGGATGCGCATGCGATCAAGGGCTGGTTGCCGTGAACATGTGAACATGGAGGCCTTTGACTCTACAGATCACTCCGGAGTAAGAGTAAAAACCCCTTCAAAGAATAGACGAATATCGCCGGCGGCGAAGCGTGCTGTTCGCTCGTGCTCACCCTACAAGGACTCATCTGACCAATCAACGAAGACGAATATGGGCATGGGCACTGCTGATTCAGTTGGACATTGCGAAGGGCACACAGCAACATCAGGCGTTTCGGCAACAGAAGGAGTAGGGAAGCCTTGTCCGGGTAGAGAAGATGAAGAGCGCGCTCGCCATACGCGATCCAACGCACTGGGAGAAAAGCCTGAAGCTCTCACTACAGCCACGGGAAGCAGGCGAGGAAATTCAGATCGCGCCTCGGCGCTCAATGTAGCCTTGGAGCAAACGCAAAGTGATCGAACGGAATACGGGGACAAGGATGTCTCACCCGGGTCACAGGATGAGGCTTCATCGGAGGAGGCAGACCGCCCCATGGATCCGTTTGCTTGTGCTGCGCAGACGCCTAGATTTGCCAGTGCCCTGAGCTTGCTTTCCCGCATCCATGCAACAGATGACTCCGCCTTGCCATTGAGCGTCCCGGTGTTGCAGCAACTGCATCATTCAGCACGAGGCTGTTGCTGTAACCGCAAGAGCCAACCATCCGAGGAAGAAACGCGACTAGGCGACAAGGGCAGCTGCAGCACGGACAAAAAAAGCTTCTGCAGCTGCTTATCGGACGGTTTATTAGGGGATGGCGGTTGCTTGTGTGTACGTTCGGCTCGTGTAGATGCAGCGACTGCTCTTAGGGGCCTACTGGTGTTTGGAAAGCAAAAGCCTGAGGCTACAGTTCGGCCGAGGCGCCGCTTCCGCTCCTTGGCACCCCACGTTAGCTCAAAAGATGCAGATATAGAGGCCCTCTGTCAAGTTGAACCAGCTTGGCAAGACCGGCTGTTCAGACCCTCAAGGAAGCGGCACCCTCAAAAGCTCTGCAAAGCATCGGCAGACATAGGAGGTGCAAAAGCTTCCGGTGTGCAGCCGCCCCGCCAGCAGGTGGCGCCGCACGCGCCACGGGTTCCAATGCATCGAAGTTGCAGGAAGCGAAATGTGAATCCACACCGAGGGAATGTTGCCTACGCGGAGCAGCGGCTTGCCGAAGATTCCCGCCGTAGAGCTGCGGCCGTACACTGCACTGCAGCAGCAGCTGAAGTCCCGGAATCCCTGGAGTTACCTACTGCGCAGCCGCCATTCGCCATATCGGTGCAGCATTTCACTCCTGGTGCCGCTGCTGATGCGCAGCAAGCGAGACAACCAGCAGCTAATGCTGCCGCCCTGCGCTCTCTCTGGCAGCTAGTACAGGCAGTAAGGGAGCAACAGCAGCGGCAGCAGGAATACCCGCAATCCGGAAGAATATGTAACACCGCAGCGCAACAGCCACTTGTGCAGCAGCAGTTGCAACAGCGACAACAACTGCAACAGCAACTGCAGTTGCAGCAGCAATTGCAACAGCAACTCCAGCAGCGCCTTCAACAGCATATCCAGCAGCAGCTTCAACAGCAGCTGCTGCAGCAGGAGAGATCTGCAGCAGTGTTTCGGTCTGCACAGGGTGGATGGCCAATCCTAGCAGCTGGCACTGGTGAAAGGAGTTCTGGACTGGTGGAGCAGCTCGGGCTGCTTCGTCCTACCCAGCCACAGCCTGCATCAGTTTCCCAATCTGTTGGAACTGCATTAATAGAACAGCAACTGGAGCGTCAGTTACAGGAGCTGGTAAGAAGGCAACGACTCCAGGCTTCCCTGATGGGTCTGCAACAACGCCTGGGAGAAGTACCATCACCGGAGCAGTCAGTAGGTACTGTCCCTGATCAAGGAATGGTGCATATGGGACTTCTGACGGGCAGGGTGCAACCGACAGAGCAGGGTGAGTCGGAGCAGCAACGCTTGAGGGAACGTTTACACCGCCTGCAGCAACTTCAAAGGCAACTTCTTCTTCTGCAACAACGACAGCGAAGTGATTCTTCTGGTGAATGCCACCCATGACTGTAAACCGCTGCGAGGGCATGCTGAAGAAACCCGCACAGGTTATGCCCACGGATCCTTTCTTCACGCTTCGCGGCATAGTTGTGTAAAGATTGCTGTTGCGACACCAGCTGGCCAATCGCAACAGACGGTCAATAGGAGATAGTTTAACCCCGCCGGTTTATTCTGAGGGTTTGGCATGCCTACAGATTTCATGCACACAGAAGGTGGCGCAGGTGACGTCGGAGCTGCAGCTTGAATAGAATAGCTTTTGTCTGGTGGCGATGCTGAAGCTTCATGATGTTTACTTTTGGGATTTTATTCTTTATTGTAGGTGCGGCAACACCGTAAATTCCGTCGAAGCATTCTTTGAAACTCATCAGGTTGTTTGCATCATCTGCCATATTAGTTTACGAAAGTAGTCAGAGGCCGTATTTCCATTCTAGACACTGACGCCTCGTCTTGTGTGAGAGCGTGAGAGCTACGGCCCCTTGTCGTCATATTCTTTCGACTTTGCCGCCAAGGCGGAAGCAGGCCATTGGGCCTGTCGGCATTCTTGCCGTGTGCTGCATGGAGTTGTTTCCCTGCAGTATAAACCGTGTCACTTTCGAGTTCTGAGTGAGAATACACAGCAAGTTCTTATTGTACTGCTGCGCGTGATAAACATGCTAGATCTTGGTGTGCCGATGCTGATGTACGAATGAAAGAAGCCCCAAGCATCGGTTAAATGACCAGTGACGCTAGAGCACATCCGAGAGCACATTTTTGCCCACAGTGTATCCTTTGTAGAATGTTCTTTGTTTTGCGGATCTACCGTCTGGATCTACCATCTGCAGAGATAGGGGCGATCAACAGAGAGCCCAATTCATTGTTTATTCTAATCAATGTCCACTATTGGTATTCTTAAGTAGAAGGAAGAACGCACCGCACCTGCAGATTACCAAAGAAAGTAGTCGGGTGCTGCATTCTTTGGTAACCTAGTAACCACCTGAACCGTAACTGAACTCACGCAGTGATAATATTTGGGTTGTTTTGGGCCGGGTCAGGAAGTATGCCCATTCGATCTCTTGCATTTGACGAATGGCAAGCCTACTCTAAAATCCATTGGGCTACCAGTTGAGACTAATCCAAGAATCGGGAGAACTGCGTGTTCAAGAGTTTTTCTCGGGTTTAGCTGCTAGCATTACGGATAATTAAGGAGACAGTGCTAGCTTAATCGGCCCATTCCAGGCCACCCAAAGGAGATGACCATCCGTTCTACCGTGTATTGAATAACCAAGCACAATTGCGCGTTTTTCTCGAAACTTCCCTGTGAACTGCAGTTGAAACGCTTGATCGGGGGATTCCACCTCGTGGCTTGTACGACAAGATATCTTCATCCATGGTGCAATGCCTACCCTGTCCCTTGTTTTTGACGTTGGGAAGAAATGCAGGCGTGTGGTAATCCAAGTAGTAAGAAAACAGCAGTGCATAGTCGAAGGCATTGATCGCGCAACGCACACCATCCATTAACAGTAAGGGGCCTGGAGAGTGCATTCATGTTCACGTGGGATGCATCCACAATTCTTCTGTGTAAGGAATTGGCATGGACCGCTTCACTTCCCTGATACTCTATATATGGGTCGCACAGAAAACTCGTTCTCCTTCCTTCTCATCCATTGTTGTGTGGGTGGCATTTTTGCGCTCAAGTCTAACCCTTTTAACCCCTGAATTCCCGCGCTCTGGCCCAGCCTTTTACAGGCTGCGCTTTTCACTGGACCACCCTGGTATGGGACACTGACATAAAAGCTCCGAGTGCAACTCTCCACTTCTGTTCACCAAGTAATGGTACTTCTGGATTCACCGTTGCACTGTTCTATTGCTTCGCTCGTTCAAGTTTTGCCAACTCCTATATACCCTGTTCTCATGCCGACGTGCAACTAAGCATACGCTGCAACGCATGTAGGACAACAACCGTACCGCGAGTGTGATCTATAAAAAATACTGCTCGTGTCTGCCTCTCTTCAGGTTCATTTTAAAGGCGAACATGCAGTTCACGAGAGAAAAGGTATTTTTTCGTTGCTCCCCTATAGCGGCGGGCGTCAATTTACGTTCGAGGCGTTTTCCACTGGAGACAATAGAAATAAATCTCATTCCAGCTAGAGAAGGCGCCCTGCCGTTAGCCGCCTCCCAAAACAAGGGCATGCGTAAGCTGACCAACCTCCATTACACGCAGAGAGAAAGTTGCCGAATTTTTTGTCAAGATTTTCGAGGATACGGAAAGGGCATTTCCCCCACAGGCCACTTACAGCCAGTCAACACGATCCAGTAGGCTGCTCAGTTGTGTTGAAGCGGTTCACTATACTGTCGTGCCCCCATGGGACAAGCGGAGTTACCGACTGTAACGAAAATGTTTGAGCTTAGCAGGCTAAACATCTCCTCTGATGCATGCACTATAAGTCTAGGTAGTTGCTGGATACCCTTCACTCAGTAAGCAGCCTGCATCCAAGCACATATATACGTACAAGTTTTTAGCCAGGCCGTCCAGCGACGAGAGTTCTCGATCTATTTGAAGCGCCTCCGCCGGCTGTAAATCTAGGAGTCAAGCATACACAGGCAAGAGTTCCTAAAAAGCAACTGGCCACCACGCCAGTCTTCAGCCATCCCGAGGGCATTGGCCCAAGGTTCTGGAGATGCGGGAAAGTAGGCGGTTCGTCGTGGAGTGCAACGTAATTTGCTGCAACTAGAGGCGCAAGACAGACGCAAGTGGAGGGACAAACCAACCGTTTTGGCTTTATGCACAGAACTGTAGGAAATTTACATATTCTTCTGTGTGCTTTCTAGTTACACACTGGGGCGGGTAACCTTTCGTGGGTCAACGTCAGACGGACGTGCCGGAATCGGGCACAGTACGCTATGAACAGACTTTGCACACCACGCCACAAGCCTACACAAGATCTAGCCAAGCCGAAACAGCCTCATATTAAAGATATATACCTTAGAGAAGTCACCATACCGTGTATCATGCGCATACATCACATTATCAGTATGTAAAGTGGAGCAGCACGGGGATGCGGCGCATCCTGAACGCACACTTTGACTTGTCACAGTCAAAGCTCCGCAGGAGGCTGTTAGAATTCTACCGCTCTGACAAATTGTGTAAATGTACCGTACTATGCTATTTAAATAAAGGCAACAGGAGCACGTTCACGTGGTGTTGCCTGCCCCGGTACGTTCAGGCAGTCTCGAGGCGGTCGCAACGGGGCTGCGTTGCCTGAGCGCATGCGCTAAAGTGTTCCTGTAATGATGATGTTCACCTTCCTGTGAAAACACGGTAGCATCTGCGTAGAAAGTGTTTCTGTTGTCTACAAGACGTTTGTATGGCCATCCACCGCCTGCAACTGCCTCTGTGGCGCGTTCCATTTGCCAATTCCTCTTTGCGTATCATCTCACTGTGCCTAACTGGACCTGTGAAGGTCCATCTAGCCCGAGGGATTTGAAGTTGCGTTTCGTACCAAACGGTGCTGATCACCCTTACTCTACTTGTGGCAGTAAGGCCCTTGCTGGGAATCGTACTGCCTTCAGGACGCCACCAGCATCCGAGCTGCTGCCCGGAAGGAAATCTGGAGTAGCTTAATCTGCCATCTTTGGATGCATATCTGGATATTGCAGCTTCTTTGCGGTACCACGTGCGTTGCTTCTAGCTGCAAACAAATGGAGCAGTGTTTGGTGCAATCCGGCAGTATCCTCTTGGTGATTTCAATTTGAAGTCCACACGCAATTTCACTGACCTTTCCACTTTCGTACTTCCGCATGAACTTTTTTTCATCACTGGATATCTGGGAGGGCGGATTCGCCTTTTGACGTATTTATAGAAATGTCTCGATCGCTGCTTCCGGGTGCTCGAAAGTTTGTTCCCACAGGAGCGAATGATACTCCACTCTCCAACTATGTACCCGGCCTCGGCCGGGGAGCTACTCCCTTCTCTACACGAGCAGAGACGGCGCCCGCCCCCACAGTACCCAATGCAAAGCTTAGAGAAATGCGAGACGCTGCTTCTCGCGCAGAGAGCCAGAGGCGAGCTAATGAGTAAGCGCTGTCCTGTCATTGGGGGAGGTTCATTGCTGCATTAATCCATTCTGCTCATCTGTATACGATGTTAGATTGCCTTCCAGTCGATACCCTGGTAGCAGCACGTTCCCGCATTTTGACCTTACGCCCCATTGTGTTGTTCAGGCTCTTTGGGAAGCCCCCTCCTGGGTATATTCCCGGCAGAGGGCGCGGCGCCACAGGGTTTGCTGGGGGTGTTAGTCGCGATGATTCCATTGACTACACCCAGGGAGCGGCAGATAAAAGTGATTTGAGCGACGCCAACTTCGATCCTTTCACAGGCTACGCCGAGAACTTATTTAATGACGCAGAGTAAGGCATGTTGATCTGCATTTATGTACCTCCGATTTAGTTGCCTTTGTTAAACATAGGCCGCATCCTCCCTTAACGCATTTGGAAGGATACTGTAATGTTCTTTTGGAGGTGGAGACTGATCGTGTGCAACTGGAACAGCCAGCTTCCCGCGTGACGTCTGAAGAGCCAGTGGTCATTGCTACTGTTGCGCAGGTACGATGAAGAGGACAGAGTGGCTGATGAAGTGTATGAGTCGATAGACCAGAGGATGGATGGGCGACGCCGCTCGCGCCGAGAGGCTAGACTTAAGGAGGAAATCGCAAAGCTGCGCGCGGAGAAACCAACAATACATCAACAGTTTGCAGACCTCAAAAAGGGGCTTACCACTGTGACTCAAGGTCAGTTCGCTGACCTACGTCTTACTTGGGGAACTAGCAAAATTCACACACACTTAGCACCTTGCCTAGAGAGGGTTCCATTGCTGGATTGTACCTTGCTTCGAAGCCCGCCAGCATGCTGACGTGATACCTCCACTGCTTTGGCGCTGCAGAGGAATGGGAGTCGATTCCGGACATTGGGGACTATACATTGAAGCGGAAGCAGAAGAAGCAACAGATGCTAACACCTGCGTCAGATAGAGGGATATTAGAAGCTCGCAATCGCGAGTCCTTCTCTAACTCCATTGCTTCCGCAGGATCCGCTACTCCCATCGGGTTTGGGATGGCAACACCCCTTATGGCTGGGGGCATGTCTACCCCTCTTGGCCTGCAGACACCTTTGGGCATTCAGACTCCACTGGGTCTGCGAACCCCAATGGGAAGTAGCACTCCGTCTTTAAATGACCTTGGCGAAGCCCGTGGCACGGTGCTTTCTGTTAAACTGGACAAAGTGATGGATAGCATTTCGGGCCAGACAGTTATCGATCCCAAGGGATACCTTACAGATCTCAACTCTATGCAGGTGCGGGCTTTCGTGACTGAAACCGCTGCTGCAGCTGCTCCACAAGGGCATGTAATCACTCTTGCGCATCCCAGGAGGTTCAGAAATGACGCATTTGTAGCATGTTTCCGGCGAGTGTGCTGTCTATGCTCAGCTGCAAAGTGATGCAGATATTGCGGACATAAAGAAGGCAAGGACTTTGTTGAAATCGGTGATATCTACCAATCCCAATCATGCACCGGGGTGGATTGCAGCCGCGCGCTTGGAAGAGCTTGCAGGTACGGTTCGGTTAGTTGTTGGCTGCTGGATTGGCGTCGCTTAGTTGTTCCCATAATTGGCCGTTCCCACTTTCTCGCCCTACAACTGAGGTGTTCGGTGTGTGTTCTTTTGCTGAACCAGGGAAGCTGCAGACTGCTCGCGAGTTGATATCGCTGGGGTGCCAGCGATGCCCGAAAAGCGAAGACGTGTGGCTGGAGGCGGCTCGGCTGGAAAAGCCCCGAAATGCGAAGGCAGTTCTTGCAAAAGCAGTATCTGTGCTACCACACTCGGTAGGCTTCAGATTTCTTTTGCTTGAACAACCAGTGTGTGGGCCCATTTTGTTGGCTTTATGACCCTTTGTATCTCTTACTGTCCTTTGCACTTTTTCCCGAAATATGAATTTCTTTCACTGCCTGTATTCTGTCTTCATTTCCGTGTGAGTTACGTGGGGGTCATGCCCGTGGTCTGCCAGCCGGTGTGCTTGTGGCATGGCAACAGGTTCGTCTGTGGCTTGATGCTTATGCGCGGGAAAAAGACCTCAACGACAGGCGTTTAGTGCTACGAAAGGCGTTGGAGTTTATTCCAAATTCTGTCCGGCTTTGGAAAGAAGCGTGCAGCTTAGAAGATGAGCGGAACGCCCGGATTCTGCTTACTCGGGCAGTCGAGTGCGTCCCGCAGTCACATGAGATGTGGTTGGCTTTAGCGCGACTCAGCACATACGAAGAAGCTCAGAAAGTCCTGAATGAAGCCCGAAAAAAGTGCCCGACATCTCCCGAGATATGGGTAGCTGCGTGCAAACTGGAGGAGACTCAAGGGAACGAAAAGATGGTTCAGGTCATTATTGGGAGAGCCGTGGAGAACCTAATTGGCCGTGGAGTTGCACAAACTAGAGATGTGTGGTTGAAACTGGCAGAAGAAGCTGAGAGTTCTGGGTTTTTAACAACCGCCCAGGCGATTATCAAAGCAACCATGAAAGTTGGAGTTGAAGGCATCAATGCAAAGCGCGTTTGGAGCGAGGATGCAGAAGAGTGCCTCAGCAGGGGCTCGATAACTGTGGCAAGGGCCTTGTATACCCATGCTCTCGAGCGGCTAAAAACAAAGAAGAGTTTATGGTTGGCTCTTGCCGACCTTGAAACTAAGCATGGCACGCGAGAGGCTCTAGAAAAGGTGCTTCAGAAAGCGGTCACTTGCTGCCCGAAGGCAGATGTCTTGTGGCTGATGGCAGCAAAGCAGCAGTGGCTTAAGGGAGATATCAACGCTGCACGCCGTATTTTGGCTGAAGCGTTTTCCCACAACGAAAACAGCGAGGCAATTTCACTTGCTGCTGTTAAGTTGGAGAGGGAAAACAATGAATTTGCTCGTGCAAGGAAGCTCCTCAAACGCACCCGGCAAAACATCAACACAGCGAACGTCTGGATGCAGTCAGTTCAGCTCGAGCGGCAACTGGGTGACTATGACGCTGCAATTTCCCTGGCAGATGAGGCAGTAAAACAGCACCAGACCTTTGCTAAGCTGTGGATGGTTCGAGGGCAACTGCACGAGGAGCATCCAACTCACAGGGACTTGGCGAAGGCCATTGACGTGTTTCGTGAGGGCACTGTGTGCTGCCCTCGTAGTGTCCCGCTGTGGCTGTGCTGGGTGAATTGCGAGAGGAGCCAGAAGAACTGGAACAGGGCCCGTGCAGTGTTGGAAAAAGCTAAACTACGGGTCCCCAACAGTCCAGAACTCTGGTTGGCGCTCGTTCAAGTTGAGATCGAGTCAGGAAACCGAGAGGTTGCACAGCACGTTGCATCGAAGGCCATTCAGGCGTGTCCTAATGCAGGCATCATTTGGGCGGAGGCTATTTTCCTTGAAGATGATAATGCTCAAGTAGGGGAGGGCGCATCGTAGTCGTGACGTGTTGGTGTGTGGTGGCATTAAATTGCTAGCGGTGATTGGTAGTGGATCCATTGTGATAGAAACGGCCACAGGCAATCATGAAACGTTTGCTAAGTCTGTTGCATTTCGAGGAGTTTCTCAGGTTCCCCGGAGGGCCTGGTTGCCACTGCTTGCTTGAGTATCTGCCCGTTCGACCGTGTGCCTGTGCATGCTTCAGACGCATAGGGCAGTGGATGCCCTCACCAAGTGCGAGAACGACGCGAATGTGATCCACGCGGTGGCTCGTTTGTTCTGGAAGGATCAGAAGATTGCGAAGGCCCGGAAGTGGATGAATCGCAGTGTTACTCTCGACCCATCGCTGGGCGACGCATGGGCCTCGTTTCTAGCTTTCGAGATCGAACATGGCGGCGAAAAGGAGTGCATTGACGTCATAAATCGCTGTGCCCTCGCACAGCCGAACAGAGGTCAGATTGTGTGGATGTTGACGTTGGTATACGCAGCATCTTTGCCTGAGCTACTGCTACACCCTTACACGCCAAAGTTGATGGTCATCTCCACTGTGCCTAGACTGGTCATCACTTGCTAGTTGAATAACAAGCTATATTGCAGTAGCAAACAGGAAGACAAGGTGTTTCTTACCAAGGAGTCTTCTAGAATGTTAGCTGTGCAGTGCCGAGCACTCCAGTAAGAAAGAGGCGAACTAGCATGGAAGCCGGCGGCTGGAGAACATGCTTGCTAGCAGTAAAGGCATCAACACTTCGGTTTACGTGCAGGTCTTGCATGGAACAAGACAACCAAACAAGTTAGGTGTTGGTCTTTTTCACCAGCGCAGGTAGGGGATATACCGTGAAGGCCAGCTGTGGCTGGCACAGGAGGCAAATAGCCTTCGAACGCCCACGTAGTGAACCGAGGAAGGAGCCTTCTTTTGTGTCATTGGACATGTGCATCCAGTTTACAGACGAACAATAAGCCAGTCTAACACTGCCCGGGTGTTTGCTCTCAGAAACTCAAGGCCGTCCTGGACCACATGTATCCCAATGCTTTGAAAAAGGAGGGCATATCACAAGGTACGCCACATCTAAGAAACTCATGAGAGGGTTGGGTTTTGCCGAGGTCGGCAACCGTGTGGTCGTTGAAGAACAATCCCTTTATAACCTTTATAATGGCGGTCGGCGCTGTTCCCTCTTGATTGTGCGAGTGCTTGAACTTTCCGCTAAAATGCAAGTGGTTCCACCACTACAGTGTATCCGCCTGTCTGGTGCGCTGCAGTGGTTCTGGATGCGCTGCATGGAAAGCTGCAAAACGAGCAGCAGTCACATGCGCCTGCGAAAACTCCCACGGTTGCAGCGCCAACCGGTGTTGTACCTGTGCCAAATCCGACGGCCGGGCAATGCGGACGAAGCGACAGTAGTGACAAGCAACGGGGTGACTCGTCATTGCCAAATGAAACGAGCAAGGTGAGCTATTGTTAGGTTGTCGTTAGCTATATGCTGGTGCACTGCACTGCTATACTCTGCTGGAATCTCTAGAATGCTCATGGAACATTTGTGTGCAGTCCCAGCCTGATTTGCCCCCACCAAAGCTGTCACGTGGCGCAAATGCTGAAGATGTAGGCTCTGCTAAGGGTCAATAGAGGAGTGCTGGCCGGCAGCACTTCGCAAAGAAACAGCTCTAAGGGAAGGCATGACATTTGCCGTCGTGCAGCAGCAGAGTCAAAACATGTGCATCCGTAGTTTAGTTGGCACTGTTCTGCTTCCGATGAAGAAAGCAACTGCGGTGTGACGAAAGAGGAGCTTGGTACCCCCATCTTCCTTTGCCTTCCAGCTGTGTTAATTCGGCTGTTAGTTTAACTTGGCTCTGTTACAGATGGCGGTGCGTATGGCCAATAATATTATCTTCCTGAATCAATGGCTCGGTGAGGCCCACATTTTGCGTTCCGTGTTGGTGCACTGTCATCACTGCGTCCTCTGCATACGTAACCTCCTGTGCTGCCGGCGTGTGGTAGCCCCTCTATCATTTGTACTGTAGTGCCGTCCCAGAGTGTTAGCGGACCCTCAACAGCAAGCTATTTAAATGATAGAAAACACCACTACTGCAAGCAAGCTGTGGCTACTGATTACGCCAGATGCCTCAAAAGCTGCCCCACTTGTACGAGTATGCTTACTACTTGTAATAACTGTCCCAGAGTGTTAGCGGACCCTCAGCAGCAAGCCCGCTATATGGTAGAAAAACGCGAGTGCCGCACGTAAGCTGTGTACACTGTCTACAGCAGCCAATGCGTCAAAAGAGTGCAGCCGTGGCATCAGTATATTCAACCGCCTAGTGGTCACCGTACACTCCCTCGAAGCGACATTCTGTGATCTGGCAACAGCAGGCCACGGCCCTTCGCATGCACAGCAGTCTCACTTGTCGGTCCTCCACCTCACACCGTCAGTTGCACTGTTCGCCAATAATGCAAATCTGCACATAGAGCAGGCGGCCATCCAGCTTGCCTCGTAGAGATTCCACATTCTGTGGAATGAAGTCCGTGGATACGTACGACGTTAGAGTTGCCACCATCGAGTTCCTCCTAACGTGCTGACTCCTGAGGTCTGCCAGATGGTCTCTGCCAAGCAGAATTCGTCGCTGAGATGTTATGAGGTAGCCCAACGAAACGCCTGACTTAACGCGAAGGAAGGGAAACCGAGTGTCTCGCTTCAGCTGTGTGCGCACGAGGGCCTGGGCATCCCCCATCATCGGGTAGAGAAACAGATGCGTCAGGGCTTGCAGGACAGTATCTCTCGAGGGCACCACATATTCCCGCTGGCCATACGCAGAGCGTGCGACTTCGATCCTCATAATAAACGCAGCCGCCCTGAGACAACATATATATATATATATATATAATTTGTCACAAACCAGTGCTGCTGAACAACTGCTTTCAAATAAGTGTGGACCACAGCCCAATTACCTTAGAAAGGAAGACAGTGGCAGTTGTAGAGGTGGCAGCGACGTAATTCCCACAAAAACTGCTGTGTTGTGTCTCTCGAAGAGCTTGAAGTATCCGAGGTCAGAATCGCCTTCAGCCAACAGTGTATCGTAACTGCTGGCCAGGGCCCCAGAGAGTAGCCTTGTATTTGTGTTGCGCTCGATTGCTGCCACGTAAGCAATCTCATTCCTAACTCGCGATCGCAACTCCAGCAATTCAAAGGGGCCCGTTGCGTCAAATGATAAAAACGAAACGATGGCGGTGCCCAACTGCGAAAGCCAGCCTAAATTCATCTCGTTGCCCTTGAATTCGGGCACTGCAAGACAAACAAAGAAGCCCTTCACCAAACAAGCATGAAAATGGTGCACGCGGCGTCGCATATCCACTGTGGTGAACGTCGTTTTCTTCAGTAACCCATGAAGGACGCTAGAGTTGCATCGAAGAAAAACCTAGAGGGTTATCTGTCGCCTACATAGAGCCGACTGAAACCTGGTTACATGGAGAAAACACCCACTGTCAGATGTCAACATGCCGTCTAGCGGGCAACTCGAACAAATTGCCGCAACATGGGCCCCAAGTGTCGGGGGTGGACTCACGCGGAGTTTGGCCGACATAGGCAATGAGAACTTTCTGGTCATTGCTGGTGATGCTGAAATCTGAAGCCTTGAGGTGTGCCAGGCGTCGAGTAAAGTGAAAACCAAAATGTTTGGCCGAAGTCACAACGGCGGGCTCAGTCGAAGCGAAAACTGAGACCGGGGAAACTGCCATCCCAGCAACATTGGTTGATGCGACGACAATGCGCGTCAGTAACTGACTAATTGAAATTACGGAATACTGAGATAGGCCAGGCTCCTTAAACAATGGCTCCACTGCAGCCTGAATAGTCCGCACTGACGGCTGAAGCTGCAGTCGTCCAGAACCCCCGGGATACCTCGTGTCTTGCTCGTCCACATGCACAAATGCAGGGTATCTGAGCACCACACATAGGACATGTGCTCAGCCAAGATAATATGCTGCATTTCAACTGTGATGGGAGGGCCAGGTGAAGTCCCGGATCAACGTGCATCTGCATCTACACACTGGAAAGGCCTTTCGCCTGCAGTTATAAATAAACCTCAAACATCTCTTGAGCGAATTAAAACTTCGCTCAATATTGCAAAATGTGGTGCCCCTACTTATCCGCAATAATGCGTAAAATAGGGGGTCCACGCAATCTTTGCGAAAGGTGAAACAACATAGGTATGCAAATAAGTGTTTATGCTGGCTTCTTACATGGCCCAAGAAGAGTTCAGTGAAGATATGGCTTCAATTATCTTGCTGATCCAGCCCCCCGCTGTGGAGACTCCCGGATTAGTTGGGTCCCTTGCTTTACTAACATCAATGACAGCAACTCCTTTGGAACTGAGCTGCTCGGTGCAGTCCTCAATGATTGACTGGAAGTAAAGCTCCTCCATCCTCGAGTTCTTCACAAACCGCGTGAACTCCGTTTCCTTAACGGACATGGCAGCCCCCGCAGCACTTGCATAGCTATCCATCTGAATGCGCATCTCCTCCATAGCCCTTTCCGACATTCGGATGGAATGGGCGGTTAGTTCCTTGTCCCAGTGCTGCACGCGCTCCACGATTTTATCATAGGCGTCGCACAGCTGCGCAGCATTCCAGTCGCAAGCAGGTAACTCATCCTCTTATGGAAGCCCCACGGCACCACTAAAGGTGCCAGACTTTCAAGTGGGGCCGTATGGAAGACAACTAGGGTATCTGGGATCCCTGCCCGCTTGAAGTGGCAATGAATTTGCTTCACCATGGCTCAAGATAAACCTTTCCAAGCCAGATGTACTTCCTCAATAGCATTCTTGCCCTCACCTGTTTATACTTTCTTTCCATGAGCTCCACCCGATGAGTACTAAGTGCCATTTCAGCACCATACTCGCGAGCCACCAGGACTCGCTCTTTAGGAGTAGACTTCAGCCGGCTGGCGAATGCTCCGAACTCTTCCAGTGCAATAACAGAAACCATGCGCACAGCATCACTCACCCGCATCCGTAGCTTCCCAAGCCGCTCCCTGGTGGCCCCTGCATCAAGCATCAAAAGCGCATAGGTCCGTCGCTTTCACTCAGCAGCACCCTCACAAATTTCGCAGCGAGGCTCGCCGTGATAAGGTACTAATGTCTGACAGGTCACCGCAGCTAAAAGGGCTTAATACTAGTTTCTGTCAAACATATTTACTTCAGGAAGTAACTATGCTTCAAGCGGCCTTCGCTGCTCATTCCTTAGCATCACTGTTCTGCTCTTGCCATACTCAAAATGTGTCTGATCTTAGCTTCATTGAGACTTCGTTGTCTGCTCTCTTGGGATCCCAGGTGATCCACTGCTCCCAAGACACAAAATATGCTATGCTTTCTCACCCGCGTTCTGAATTGCAGTGGAGCTTATTAGCTCCAGGAGTTCTCGATACTGCCACCTAAACATGGCGATTTTCCTCTTGAGTCCGTTTATGACTCGCTCTATCGCATCGGTCTGCTGTTTTCCGAGCTCCAACGAATTCATGGGTATCTGCACCAGCTCCTTCATGAGGTCGTGGTCCTTTTCTACAGTCGACCACATTTCGTTCTCCTCATGCTCAAGGCGCCCCACTAAATCCGCTGAGCCACAGTATGAAGCACAGCATCTACATACAGCAGCAGCTCACCAGTTCACGGTAACCAAGTGGAAGAGATACAAGAATATGGTGTTTCAGCGTTTCTTATATAATATCCACCTGCGAGGCATAACCGCTAGTTAGTGTATTCACTGTAGCAAGCGAACCACGCGCACACATGTCAGCAAGCATGTCAACTCTAGTTAATCTTTAAAGGTATTAGCAGCTGCACCGAATTAAGCAGCTGGAGTCTGCTAAATTCAACGCCATCCCGGTGAAAGGTTTGTGCGCTAATGTGTGCGCTGATTGTGCACACGAAGACACGTTTCGAGCTTAAGACTCAACCATGCCTTACCGAGTTCGATCACAGGTGCCTCGCCAAACCGGTTTTGAGGGTCCAACATGTGGTTTGATGTTAAAAGCGGAGCAATGTGAGGTGCCTGTAATTTCACAAGCAGCTCATTTGGGGTTTACTCACACAGAAGCGCAAGTGCTTGCCACTTCACCCACGTAGATGTCAGCGTCGACGCTCGACTCCCGCATACTTTCCGCGAAATAACGCACAAGTTAACAGCAACTGCATAACACTACGCCCCCAGCTTACTGCCGGAGAGGCAGCACAACAACACGGTAAACATATCAGCCCATGCTCACCCCTTCGTCAAAGTTCGAATTGCCTGACTCCGAAGACTCCTCTTGGTCTTCTGCAGCATGCATGACAGCCACAGTGAACTGGAAGGCGAGGCAGACCAGCCCGGCACGCCAGGCGCAAAGTCGGCGGCTTCTTGTGGACGCCATTTCCTGGTTCAGCACGAACAAGTCAACCCCTCGCCGTTGCACGCCCTAGACAGCTGACGCCGGTACGCAGATGTATCATAGGCACTCAATCTCATCACGCCAAACTGCGACGCCAGCATATGAAGTGCAGGTAGCCCTGGAAGCTTGGCAGGTGTTTGTCCTCAGTCTGCGCGGAGCCTCATTTTGATTCTCCGTGCACTGACGAATTAGAACCGGAGAGAATACGGGGTCGGCCTAAACGCCTACAAAGAGAGTGCGCAGCTTCACCATGGTCGAGCAGTTCTGTAAATATATGCCGAGGCTGAGGTCTTCCCGAATGTTAGAGTAGCGTTGTCCGCTACGTCAGCTAGGAGTCGCCGACCTGGAACAGCATGACGACTCGGTCAGTTGTGGTGGCCTCTCTTAATCATTCTTATAAGTTGTAGAAATGCTAGACAATACGGAAGCAAGGGGAGTTAGACGTCTTGCAATTTTGGGGAAGGGAACCGTATCGATCAAGGGGCACGGGGCTCCCCAGATACCTCCGCCAGATACTGGCGAGCCGACGCTCGATAACCCTCATAAAAATAGGAAGTAAAAATACAAGAAAGTCTCTACTACTGTCATTTTAAAGTCTGAATGCAAGAAGTACGAGTGCATTTTAACCGATACTCTGTGATGCCCTGACTTTAGGGCAATCGCATAATGGCGACAGTTATAAGCCCTTTATAGCGATTCTCCACTATGCTTTCTGTTCTTTATTTCACTTTCCGCATCACGTAAAGATTAGCGGCCGATTTGTCTCATCCCCCATCAATACGGCTTATTCCATGTAAGGAAATCAGCGAAAACGGGTTAGCAGCCTTCCAAGCCTTCACAGGAAACTTACAAGATTAGAGGTGTGCCGTGCTTTAGGCTATAGAGGACTGTTGAAACATACGTAACCACTTGAGTGCTCATGGTAGCCATTCAACTGATACTGTGCGGTGCCCGTACTTCAAAGGAATAGAGCAAGCCTGCCCTCAAAGCCCAATGCACAGCACGCCTGCAGCCTTCTAAAAAATAACAGGGGGCATCATTTGTGAGAGACTGAAAGCCGGCTATTCAGTGCGCTATTGTGTCAGCTACATTTGTATGGATTAGCTGAGGTGGAAATGATTTCTTCTGGGCCGCATTTACAAGAACCTAAGTAAGGTATTATAAAAGGGTGTTTAGTGGTTCCTCGAGTCTCAGTATATGCATCTGGAACAGTCAAACTCAGTACATGTCTCGAGGGACGACTGCTCGCTGTAGGGCACTTCTACCCGCAATCTTCGGTCCTCTCTTGGCCTTTGGATGCCATTTTCCCTTTTCCGTATTTCTGCATGATCAAAGGACGGATTTACAAGGAAGATCAGTATGCCTGGAGGGACGCACCTTCGAGTCCGACACCAAATATAAGTTGCTGAACAACGAGACGCTATATGATCCGGCTGCTGGAGGCCACTTCGTTACCTGCTGACTATCAATCTTGTGGGGTGCGCCGGAACTGACCAGACCAAAGCCGGTGGTCAAATGTGTGCTGCTGTATGTCATGTTATACCACAAGCCACGCTCACTTGAAACGGACGCATCAGTTCAAGTATCTACAAAGGCTTCGGGGAAAGCGTGCAGAAGGCATGGTGCACCCGCCTCAGGAAGAGAGTGTTTCAACAAGAGGCATGCCCTAGTTCCTGATTCAGCCGTGTGATTTGCGCGTCTGACCAAACAACCCGTTCAAATTGTCAGGCACGATGACACAGCCACAAGGACGCTCGACTAAGTGGAAGCATGAAGTGACATAGTGGGTCACTGCATGCTTTGGGGTGCACTCCTTGTCACCAAGAAGTGGCTGTAAACCGGTGCTCACGGCGGGTGCTACATGTCACTCTTTGTTGAGTTCCACGAGTGTCCCGTCTAGAATTTCCCGGAAGAAGTCCCTCATCTGCAGCAATTCATCTCACCACAAGTTACATTAGATCAGCATGTAAAGCAAAGCATAACACTTGCTGAATTAGCCTTGCCTACTGCAACTCGCTGGAAAGGCGCAGAGCGCATACCTCATTAAACTCCTGGCGAACACCTTCATCCAATCCCGACAAAGTAGCGGCTCGATGCAATGTGCCCTCGGCCCTTGCCATGTTGCTGCTCAGTTCCGTCAGTTGTTTTTCCGACGCTTGCAGTTGACTACGAAGCTTCTGCAGTTCCGCATCTTTGGCCTTACTTTCTTTCAAAGCCTGAACAACTTTCGAAGCGCTGTCTTCGAGCTGAGCACGGAGGGATACATTATCGGCTTCGAGGTGTTTAATCTTTTCCTCCAGCTCCCCAGACTGCATATGGCAAGCAATGAACAGCATACGCGCTCGTCGCTTGTGGATAGCCCTTTCAACCTCATGCATCTTAGTGAAAACCAATCTAACACTGGATGCAGACTTGAAAGCTTAAATGGGGCATAGCCAGAAATGGCCATCACGGTTACACCCTTACGCTGTTGCTGGAACTCTGTTTTGCTGATTCTTGTAACTGTCTCTGAATCGCAAGACACCCAGCATGTAGATTTGATGATGCGTCACTTCGGGCCCCAACCGTTGCCCTTCTTTCAGCAACACTGAGCAGGTACCACCCCACCTCGGGAACCCACCATGGGAAGCCACCCACAGGACATTTAGCCAACCGTAGAACGCAAACCTAGTCAGGAGACACTCTGGTGCAAATGTTTTGTTTCTCATTCAGAGCACTGCGGTATTTTGAGCCAGCTTGCAAAAATGCAATATTCACCTCAAGAACTTTGATTTTGGCCTCCTGCTGCTTCACCTTCTCCTCTAGCTGAGACACACACAGACAAACGGCTGGACACCACCAATATCCTGAACATACTCGCTGAGAAATACCCTACATAAAATTTGCTGTTAAAGAAGTAAAGTAGAAAAAATACGATGAGCGGTTTGAAAACGGCCAGGTATGTCAATGCCTTACAGGCTCGAGTTCCTTGATACGGGCCTCCAGTTGGTGAATGTGCGTTTCCTGCGACTTGTTGACAGCGTCGAGCTGCCCCCCAGAACCACAAGGACTCAGCATCCAGTGAATTAAGCGCCAAATAGTTTCATTGCTCTATCCCTTGGGCTAAGAGCATTTAGGAAGTGAAATATCAAAGCTGGCGGAGTCGCTCTCCTGACCTCATCGTCACCGAGGAGGCACAGAAATGCTGGTTGCACCTCAATTGGTGGAAAACTGCTCACTCTTTTTGTCTCGTCTTGAGCCTTCTCTACAGTCTTTTGCAACACAGACGGTGCCTGCCCGGAGACGCTCCTGACAGATTCAAGCCTTCGAACTCCTCCTGTTTGAGTTACTTGGCTTTTGGCAGCCCCCTTGAACTGCGGAATGTTTCCTGAGAAGCCAAGAGTCACGTCGTGTGCTCTGAAGGTGCAAGGGCTATCAGCTTCCCAGCGTGAGCAACTACTAAACTTTAAAGAAAAGCAGGTTAGGAAGAAACACGGCACCCAACCCCACAGGGATACCTACCCGGCTGGTGAGCTATGCGTTTGACCTCTCCATTTTCCCCCGACAGCCACTGAGCCGCAGTCTGCGAATCCATAACGAGCGACAGCTGCCATCCGGCACTGACGGTATTGTCCAAAAGCCACCTAAACTCCACCGGGTCCTTCCACTACGTAGGAGATGTGATACTTCGTTGGTCCGCCCCAGTGAAGCTTTGCTTCTGCTTCTCCAGCGTTGTGATACAACTTACCAGGGCTGCATCGACGCCAGGAGTAGGAGGGTAGAGGTCCGCCTGAAACACGTCCATGTTCTTCCGGGGAACAATGAATGAAACGGGAAGAAGGACCTTTCCATTCTCGTTCTTGAGCATTCTCCCTATCTCCGCTCGTTTTTGGTCGACGGCTCTTCAATAACACACCAGTTCGCACACTGCGAGTGATGGCTAACACTGATATTGCCGGATGAGCACGGTGGCCTCCTGTTTCCCCCGTGTGTACTGAAATGTCTGTGTAGCCAGAGCTCTGTGGGCCAGTCCACATCTCTAGTCACAGTTGGAAATGCTCCGGGAAAAGGAGTAGCTGCAGCACCACTAAGGAGAGAGCTAACACTTTGCCTACAGCTTTGGAATGAAGCAGAAAGACTTAATGGGGACATTCGACCGGTATTCATCAACGCGGCGAAGTTCTCCTGCAAAGAACTGGAAGTACCGTAGGTTTCCGTCCCCCTGCAAATGCGTGAGAAGTACGGAAGTTGTTACTTTCACGGAGCTGAAATAGTTGGCAGCACAACGCTACATAGTAATCGGAGAAAACTGTTGCCCCACGAGAGAACACGGGTTTTGCGAGCACAGAATGCATACTTTATTCAAACTACGGCAGACTTCAGTAAAAAAAGCAGCTTTCCCACCTTGCCTGCTACATAGAGCATCCCGAGGGTTTCGTCGAAGATAGGATATAATGGCTGCGAACCGCGGTCGATTTCCAGGCGAAGAAGCCTGATGATGGCCAAAACAGCACAAACTGTCCATCTACTTCCCTCATCCTGTAATATGTAGACAGCGATGAGCACAGTCAAAGGCCCTTTAATTTCATTTTGAATTGCAGAAAACCCATGAAGCAACACAGGAATGCCAAGAACGCAAGCGAAGTAAGTGCGAGTGACGGCACATGAGTTTTTTCACTGCACCATTAATAATGCACGTCCTCCTCTTACGGCTTGGCTATATTCTTGATGTCCCAGAGATGCAATTCCCTGACGTTTGTCTTGCTAGAGCCAGTAGTGAGCACGTGACCAGCAGCCCCCGCAAACCCGTCGATCCAACAGCATTTTGTTGCTTTCGGGCCTTCGTGGCAGTTGACAGAGGCCACAATGTTCTTTGCTCTCGGGTCAATTATGCTAAGAGCCTTGTCTTTGCTTGTAGTAGCCAACGTGTCTCTGTTTAACACGCACACTGCAAAATGAGCGTAAAAGCTATAAAGGCACCTGCCACGCCACGCGGAATATCCACACGACATCGGTCTATCAAGACAGAAAAGTTTTCCTCAGGTAATCCAGACTAGCTGCTAGACAGAAGCCTGACCCGCAGTTACTCCACTTAACAGATAGAACTGAGTCGCTCAGTTGGATTGAACTGACTAAGGAAGCCGAGTCAACGTCCCTGAGACATTCAGAACCACACGTGCAAGCAAACGCCTTGCTGCCAGAGTGCTTAGACTCTATTCTTTGCCGAAGACGAATAATGAATGCGCCGTGTTGAAATATGCGGTTGTGGTTAGAGCATCACGTAATGACTTTCCATCAAAATAGCTGGGAAAGGTGGGGCTTCGGCAGTAGTTGTTCACCAACTATTTCACCAAAATGTAGCATTTCACGGCTGGCAGATCCAGTTGTTTCGCTGTACTGGGACAAAACGCTGCAAGTTTCGGCCACTACTTACCACAGTGCAACGGCTCCGTCAAAGCATCCCGATGCAAGAATAAAATCCGCTACAGGATTCCATTCTGTAGCGATGACCTTCTTCGCAGACCCCGTCAGTATGGCCACGGGGTCCTTTAGCTCGTGCCCAGGAGGCGGATCGCTAGGGACGTCCCAAATACGGATCGTCATGTCTGCACGTAAACCAAGCTTGAACAACGTGGCTAGATGGACATTCCTCAAAAGAACAACAAGTACGCAGTAACAACCCCCAACTCCCAATATAAACTCTGGAGGCCTCTGGTAAGCGAAGTGCAGAAGCTCAACAGCCCTGCAATTCAAGTACATCCTTGAGAAAATCCCCTGTAGATGAAAACCCCAAATTGTGAAAGAATGTAGTGGATATAGCATGAGTTATAAGTAGTCCTTCAGGGTATATCGCGGACCCTCTGATCCAGAGGCAAGAATCGACTCATAGAAAGGGCTGAATGCAAGGTCTTGTATAGATCCTGTGTGTCCCTTTATCTTAGTCACTGGAGGATTCCTGCCACAGTCCGCCAGATTAATCAGGCCCATCATGCCTCCCCCACCAACGTCCCATGGGGCCTATAACCAATATACAATGCACAGTACACAGGGACTTATTAGTGTAAAACGCAGTGACCTGCATTAGCAGAGGGTTAACGCTATGCCTGTTAAGTTCTGTAAGGGCACATTCTGGGACTGCTTATGCTTGGCATCAAAACAACACTTAATTCCACAACCTTTATGTGTCATGTAACTTAACCAAACCGTTTTCAGATATAAGCAGGAGGGCAGGGGTAATAACAGTCAATTGTCGAACTGCCGCAACTCACAGCAACATATCGATAGCTGCACGCCATTCCGACTGACTCCGTCTGCTTGCTCGCCAAGCGAATATCCGAGTACGGGACCTTCCATGGTTCAGCTGAGACGCAAAAAGGGAAAGAGAGAGAAAACCACCGACCGCGGGTGTTGAGGAAACGGTTTCATGCTAGCAAACATTTCTAAAACTGGCAAACGGGAAATTAAGGGGAATTACCTCTTGAGATCCTGTGGGTGAGGTCACATCCCATTTACCATTATCGTACACAGGACTTACCGTAACAATTCTTTATATGTATTCTCTCTGCAGCCTCCCCCATCTTCACTTGAGACCGTTAACGCGTGTCGTACAAGCCCTGGAAAGGAGGGGAACTTTCTTTGCCTATAGCCGTGTTGCGCGTTGAGAACTAGAGACTCCTCCACTTGTGTTATTCAACGCCACGTTCTGCGAGCAAAGACGTATCACGGGGAACTTGCGTGCGATGTTTTGCCCGCAGAAGGATGAGGAACCATCTGCAAGTATTTCGGAGGGCTCCCCATGACAGCTTGGGGAGTTCTAGACAGATATGCGAGACACCGGCCCCCCTTTCAATGAAAAATTTGGAGAAAATGTTCTAAGCACGCAAGTTCTCATTTACGAGGTGGATGTTTGATCGGAATCTTAGGGGGGGGGCATAGCGCTCGTGCAAGCTAAGATAGGTTTTTATGGCGACTTCAATCTTCTGCGAGGCCAAGTCACAATGGAAAATGCCTGTTATAGCCATCGAAAACAGAAATGTGCCGCATGACCTCAGTGCCTCGTTAAGTCAAACACTAATGCACGCGACCGCTACCACTACGAACAACAGCCCATGGGAAACGCCTTCCAGTCTACTCACAAAAATACACATATAAATCCTGAAACTTACAGGATTCGATGTACGAGGTTATGGAGCATCAAAATCGGAGGTGAAATGTATGTGAACCAATGGGCCAGGGCCTTGTGGACTGGCAGAAGCCGGTTGACTTCTCACTCCGGTGAGCTGTGCTTCGGCGCCGTACCCTTCCCTCTACCCATATATATTCCTAGATACAAGCAAGTTTGCATGTGTCTTTTTGCAAGATAAACCCAAATTCAGAAGCAAGCCTATGTTGCGCCTTTGGCCACAGGGCCCTGGGCCCCTCCCAAGCCTCAGCTAGCAACACCTGACCTTGAGCCACGTAGGGTTGCTGCTTCGGATGGGTGGTGGGTAAGGGCTGGCTGCCCTTTGTCGCTAAGGGTCTCCACCCTTTTCATCTGTACAAAAATTAATCCCTTGAAAATACATACTTTGCAATAGCCATCTAGGCATTAAAAAGCGGAGCTGCCGTTAGCAGACCCCAGCCTCCGTTCCCAACGGGAGTGGAGGGGGGGGGAAGTGCGAAGGGGGCCCCAGCACCGGGCTGGCGCAGAATTGTCTACTTGCAACTCCGCTGTTGATGCAAATTTCATCTTTAAACCATTCATATCTTTCGCACTTTATTATAAATACGTGCTTCCGTGCGCACAATTCGCTCGGCCCTCGTATCCCCGGGCTTTTCTTGTTTGTCGGTCTTACTGCGGGTTGGAGAGGCAACAAGAGCAAGGGATTGCTTGACGCACTCTACTCTTATACGCACGGCACATGGCCAGAGGATAGCCTTTTCAAAGCCAGCAGAATGATGCAATGGAATGAAGACAGGCCTGCCACAATATCGTTCGCATGGACAAGAGTTTGAGCTTTGCATAGAGCCGTCTTGGCCCGATATATTTGGCTTCACCAACGTACTAAGTTAAGAGAGAGGGGTGTGTCTACGATGGCAACTATCCCCTCAGTCCCAGAGTCCGCTGCTGACAAACATGTGGGTACGGGCCCAGCACGTCTACCGGGTCACTGTTCCACAAGGGTTTGTTTGTCTGTGGGGGAACCCCAACGGCCTCTTGCTACTTTTGAGGCACTTAGTGAACAGAAAGACCTGCATGCCAAGGGTGCAGAAACCCAAAATGCATTATATTCGGCTGTTGGGCTGCTTTCATTGTCAAAGGATGTCCGCTGGCCCCCGTTGTTGCCACAACAAGACGAGTCAAAGTCGTCGTTCTGGCAGGCTGACGGGTCTTTCAGCTGTGACTGGGCAGCCCTAAGGGCAGGCGAAGCATTCTGCTCTTCCGTGAATGCTTGCTGCGCGTTCTGTCTTTCGCGGGCCCTCGGAGGCCCCTCAGAGATGACCTACGCCTTGCTGGAGAAGCTGCGCGCAGGGGCGAAAATGGCAATCAAGGAAGAAGTTGGCCATCTTATTCAAACGGTCAAGGCTTCGGCTGCGAGCGGTGCAGTTGCTGCAGGGCAAGACGGCAGCAACGCCTCGGAGGCCCCGGAGGATTTGACCCAGCAGCTTCTCAAGCATCCGGCACTGCAGGCAGTGGCATTTTTGAGCGTACACGAACGTCGCTTGGCTGTATTTGAGGTTCGTTGCCTTCCCTGTTGTACTCATGCTGCATCTGCTGTTCCCCATTGCCCGTAAGAAGTGGGTGTTCAGCATAACACGTCCCCTCCGTAGCAACGAGGGAGGTATTCTTGCCTTTGGAAGATTATGTTTCTGTTCCCGCAAGCTCGTAGCGATTTGGGTATGACTTGGCCTGTCCTCAGATGTGGCTCGACCGGTGGCAAGTCCTTTCGCGTAGCTACCAATGTACATGTGGCAGTGCGGAGGCGACGAGCGCTGGATTGAATCGAATTGCTTCAGGTGCCGCCACTGCTAGTGGTGAGCTGCATTTTGACTCCCTAGCATGTCGGTTTACTCAGTACGTTTGCTGTCAAATGTCTGTATAGTGCGTAGCTGGACTCGCTGAGCTGTTGTGTTGTTGCCACGTTGCTTTCGCATGGACAACAAAGCGGAAACGAAGACTGCAATTGAAGGTCTCAGAGCAGAAGTCGCTCGATTACGCGAAGAGGCAAGCCAAGCGCACCACGAAGAAGAGTCCATTGTTGCAGAAGCCAGGAGCGTAAGCCAGCACAACACCAAGAGGCAGAAGAACCCTTAATCTTACGTGAACCTGACCCCCACTGTGTGTGCGGCTGTACAGCACGCTGAGCAGTGTTACAGTCAAGCAATGCAAAGCAGTGGATAACTGTTATGCACAGGCGAAAGTAGAGATGTGTCGATCAACCAGCTAGTCAGCGCAACCATGCAAACACTAGGGTGCATATTAAGTGTTGTGGTCGTGTGCCACTTGGCGATTGCAGTTGTCGGCTGAGCTGTTGAACAAGCAGCAGCGGCTCCTTCTGGCGACTGAAAGGGTAAGGGCCCTTGAAAAAATTCGCGAGGACCCAACTTTTGGTATAGTTGAGCGTGCACAGCAACAGCTGCCACCCTCGTCCATTGACGCCAACATCGCCACCTACAAAGAAAGCCTCAGCTTCATCGCTGACAAGTGCAACAAACTCGTGAGGCGCCAATCTCCAATCAATGGTGTCACCCCACAGCTATCACCGGGGCCTGCTCTGCCGCATTCGGAAATGCTGGAAATCTGTAATCCACTCCCACCATCCCACCCCATTCTTGTTTTTCGCGCTTCGCGTTCAGGCTCACTTGACGCAGTTAATTCAACAACAATATCCGCAACCCCAAATAGGTCTGGTGAGGCCCAGTTGGGAGGCGGGACAACTCGTGGGAACTGCCGGAGATACCCTTCATGCTCCAGCCGACTCTGGTCTGCTTGGCGCTCTGCGAGAATTACAGACGCCTCACGCGTCGATGCATTCTCCCCATTCACTACGTGCTCGAGGCTCTTCGCATGGCGCTTCACCTGTCGTGCAGACAGAAGACCTCGGCGCAGCGCCTCGATGTCGGAAGCCACCTGTAGGTGACGAGGATGCCAGACCAAGGGGTCAACAAAAAGGTGCGCCTGCCAGTGGCAGGAGGAACCGCTCCCCCATTCGTCCCGGCAACCAGAGAGCTACGAGAGAGCCCCCTGTCAGCTCGGCGCGTGGAGGAGTTCCCCCTGCGTCGCTGACTTCCCCAAACAGCCGTTACACGAACAACGGCTCTATGGAACCAGGCAACAACAAACGGACTCGGGAGCCTGAGGAGACAGCTCTCAAGAGCGGCTGGAGGCGAGCACTCCCTTCAGCTACCAGGCACGCCGAACTGGATATGGACGCCGAGGCCGGATGGCAATCTGCAGAGCCCACAACGAGAGGAGACCCAATGAAGGTATACCACTGAGGCACGAAAAGGGGCAAAGCCTGCTAGCGGTTAGCAATATTTTAAATCCTGTTATATGTGTCTCCTGAAACGAAGCCCATGGCAATTAGGGGAATTGGGGAAGGGGCACGATAGGCTACGCAGGCAGATATGCACACTAGCAAACGAAACAGATATTGCATTTCCTTAGCACCTTTGCTGCCCGAGGCGTTGCTGTCATTTGCTCGTTTCCCGCAGGAGGCGGTCTGGGTTGATTCCTTCTTGCGCAGACGTCCCGAAACTTGAGCATCAAGGCAGTCGGTTCCGCCTAACTAGTGCGCCGTGCCACGTCATTCATGCATGCCTAAAATTAGGCGGACTGTATTTGGCCTCCACACTGCGCAGACCTCTGAAAGTCCAAATTTCCTAGTATCTGGGCTGCTGAGGGCAGACCTTCGGATGCAGGTTTTGCAAAAAATTGCCTGCGGGGGCCAAGGGCTGAGACATTTTACCTGCTGCGGCGGCACCGTGGCCGGCATGCGAACTGAACTCTTGAATGAAGCGCAGTTGCTTACACCCCAGCCCAGCCCAGATTCAGTTAGTCCCTTGGCCACTGAGTGGCGCTAACTGGAAGGGAGCAGTGGCCTATAGCAGCGGCGGTTGGACTTTGGATAGCACTAGGCCTCCAGCCTCATGTGCAGCTGGCATGCTCGGCTATGCAGCTTTTCTCTGTTGAACCGCAATGCGGGGTACTAATCTAATATGCTCCATAGCAACGCTGCATTTCGAAAGGCATTTGGGAGGAGAGAAACGTGGTGGAGTCTAATCAAGCAATTCCTCATCCATGCTCCCTTCGTCGCATATGAAGTCTGCCTCCTCCGCCTCGAAAGCCTTCACAGACTGCAGCAAATGCCGAACACGGAAAAGGAGAGCTTCCCAGTTCACATATAACCAATGATATTCAGTACTTCGTGCTCCAGTTGATGTATGCGGCATAAATGGGCGTTCTGAGGCAATTTAAGGTGGGTGTTGCGAAGCCGTCGTCCTCCGCGAAGTGTTCGACTCGTTCTACACTCTTCCTCTTACCGGCTGCCATATCTGAAGAACATTATCCTCAGATGCAGATGCAATAACCTGTAGGGCCAACAGAAATGCCACACCTATCAAAATCAATTCGCACGCTGGTCCATGTGGGGCAAATGGAAGAGCTCGGAAGGCTCAACTCTTTTCTCACCCATGGAAATTTGTCACCCAACGGGTTCCAATCGATCTCCGTAATACCCGCAACATGGCCCCCGTGGACAAATATTACTTCAGGTGCGCCTTCCTCCGCTTCCTCTGGAGATTGCTCAGCGCCAATCAACGAGCAGTCAAAAATCCGAACGAAGCGGTCAGTCGTGCCTGCAATCAGAACAAACGTCGTCGATAGGAAAGGCAGCTCACAGCTGCACATTGCAGTTTGCTGCACCCACTGGCACATGTGAGAAAAACACTGAGCCTAAGCGTACCTGCAGCAAGCACTGCCTTGTTTTGTGGATGCCACTTGAGACTTGTTAGAGCTTCGTTCTCTATGTAGAGCAGTCGGTGGGCTGGCCGGCGTAAGTCTCGGAAGTCCCACACACTCACGCCCTGCAAACAGCATAATCAGCGACGCCTACTGCACCTATATATGTCGAGCATAGTCGGCTGTCTTATTGCTTTTGCTGCGGTTGGCGCAACTTTTGTAAGCGGCGTAAGCACAAGACTTAATTTTTTATAGAAGCCAATCTTACGGACCGCGTCAGCTCCTCCAGTGGCGAACACGTTCGGAGCCATGGGGTTCAGTGCCAAAACGTTAGCGCACGAATGGTTGCAGGGTTGCTGTAAAAGACAGCAGGGGGGAACACAGTAGAATTCCTCTCCAAACGCCTGCTCGAACTGCAAATATGCTGACGTGCGCAGCTCGAAACTGTCTACAGAAACAGTTTATGCTTCTACACGGTTGCATCGTTGACTTGCTGGCCTTGCTCAAAGAATACGCACCCGATGAACCGGCAAGGCGCCCGCCCGCAAGTCCCACCTTGAAACAACGCGCAGCAAAAAGTTGAAACTCGCATGGAGTTGCAAGGCATCTCCAGATGCTACGGTATATGGAAGGAAGAAAAACTGGGTGCTGAGGGCCTTCACAGCCAACTTACATGTTCAACTCCCCATCGTCACCTACAGCCACAATTACCTCTCCCGCATCATGTCCGCGCTTCCACGCCACGTCCTGCGCACAACGGCCCTCACATGTGAATATCTCGCTGATAAGTGCACTTTCTTCCCCAGTTTCCCCTGCATGCAAAGCCACTCAGTGGAAACGTCAAAAGTGGAAGCAGCTTTTCCCGCATGAGAGTTCGCTGCATACCTGCAGGGCACTGCGATTACTTGATCCCACCAACCGGTGTAGAGGACTTATGGATTTACCTTTGCCACCTGCTCCACATGAAACGCAAACCGATAATAACCGTCAAGTCCAGCCATACGCGTCTAATACTGAATATACTAAATATTTATTAAATATGTCTACTTCAATTTGTATCTGGACGTGCAACCCGAAATAAGGGTGATGCACCGGATCGGTTGCAATGCATCTTCACCCGTCCCGAAGGTGGCAGACCAATTCAAATTTTACGCAGCCACATGGAACAACACAAAGCACAACTCACAAGATGCCCGCGTGTCCCAAATACAGACAAGGCCATCGTCCCCGGAAGAAGCGAGCCACCCGTCTCTTGTTGGACTCCACTCCAGGCCCCATCTGCAGAGAATGCACGATGCACTCTAAACCTTGTTACCCAGAACCTACTCTCAACCACCCTCCCACCTGCCGGCTGTTCTCGAACGCGCCTCTCACCCTTGAGTCGTATGCCCCGTCAGAATGAGCTCCGCATCGGTGGCCATCTGGCTACGCTGTGAGGCGCATTGGCTGTCCTCGGACTCGGAGTCGGATATGCACAGCGCAGGGCCGAATTTGCACGAATCAAACAGATAAACTGCACACCAGTACGTAACAAAATAAACTACCGTGCCCCTTGGAGTCGCTCCTTTGCGAGAAAGAGAATGCTCAAAATCACAGCATGTGCTGATTGAAGTAGCAGCGCGAAGTGAAAGGTGCGGATCTCCCGAGCAGCCTGCGACAGCAGGCAATGCCACTTACCGCAGCCATCGTTTGCCTTGCTTGCTATAAGTGTGTCGTTACCATGGTAAACGCGAGCCCTGTAAAGTACCATATAAAGGACCAAGGCAAATGAACATGCGTATTGAAAACCAACTAATGCAGCAGTCAATTAAACGTAAAACCGCCCTACGTTGAGATGCCGCAGTTTAGGTCTACTGAGGGCCGTCTAAAGAGTCCACAGAAACAATACCTGTTGCTCTCGCCTTCATGCGGAATCCGGGCGGTAATGGTGAACTTTCGGGTGTCCTCATCGCCAAATTCAAATCCTTGGTAGTCTGTTAGACAGAAACAGTTCACTTTCAGAGAGTCGCATCCTGCACTGGGACAGCCTACAGCGCTCGCTACCTCTAAGGTCTTTTGAGAATTGATGCAAAAGCACAGTCCAGTTCTAGGAAAGTAATACGTCAAGCTTGCCTTGTCTTTGTTCGTAATGGAGGCCGGAGGCGTCAATAGGTTCAGACGGCAAGCTAACCTGCAACGCAAAAAAGACCCGCAGTAAACATCATGGGGGCAACCCACCATAGTAGATTGAGGACCGGCTAGGGGCTGCGGTGGTTCTCCGGTAGGTTCAAGCAACGCCATCTCACCTCCATAAGTAACAAATAGTTCGCGGCCCCGCCACTTGTATGTGTCGACAGAAGCAATGTCTGACCTATTTCTCCATTTGCGCGCCTGTAAAATAATGCGCATATAAGCTCTGCGTGAATATTTCGTTCCGGACAACCGGCCAGTTTCCACATGAACGAGAATATGCATGCTGCGACAGCCCCACATTGTGCTCGTGGAAAGGGAGGGCAGTGCACGTTGCGGTCGAATGGAAAAGCGAGAAATACTTACGGATTGCAGGAGTGGAGCCACTGGACAGACAGCGTTGGCCACTCCAAGATATGTGACATGATATGCCTGTACAATAGCATGCAATTACTTTGCCAGTTTCGGTGGCTGACGCGCAGTGAAGTTGTGGGTGTGCCCGCAGATGACTGTGGTGCCGCTGCCGGCAATGTTGGCCACTCCTCTTTGCTCATGGAGGTCCCAGCGGGAAGCGGAGAGTTCTTCAGCCCTGTGGAAATTCTTTTGCAGCGGTTGCTGTCATTTGTAGGAGAAGACGCTCGCGATGCAGTTGATGCTGCCACGCATGGTGTCGGCTCGTCAGCAGCAAACGTCACTGAACCGCCTCGAGAGCGCCGCCGGCTCAGCGACTGCAACGACCCGCTGCCTGCAGCAGCCCCTGATACCGCAGGCAGTTTTCCCTGTCGCTGTTTTGCTGCTTCATGCTTCGCTGCATCGATCTTTCCCTGCCGTGGCATCCCACAGGTATTGCCACCCAAACAAGACTTCCTGATGGAGAGTGCTCGCTGTCTTGAGGTGCCGGAGGCTGCAGAGACGGGTGTACCTTCAGATGCCCCACAAGCATCGACTATCATAGGAGATGCCGGCTCTGTCTTAGTCCTAGACATCCCCAAAAACACAAGTAAGGGGAACACGACAAACCTCTGAGCTGTTATCTAGTCATCGACTAGCCAGACCCGCGGCAGGCAACACAGGTGTCGACTGGTGCTGCAGCAAAGGAATGATAGGCCTCCCCCGACGGTAGTGGCACAGGCAAAAAGGTTAGTTTGCCTATCTAACATCCAGTCTTGACGCACGCAGCTCCAAGAGCCATCTGACGATTGGCCGGCGAGGATGACTCTGTTCTCTGCGAAAGAATAGGAAGGGCCAGATCGGCAGCTAACGACCACGCACTCCAGTTCATAGCAGCCATACAGCTAAAAGCCCAACATATATTCTATGAAGAGCAGCTCATCTTTATTTGAATGCTGCAGTGCCAACCACAAGAAATGAAGAGGTGTGGTGCGTTGGCCGACACTATGCTGGATTTCCATCGAAGGCTAGTTATACCTGCCGTCCTCTGCGGCTCATATTCACCTAAATATTACAAGATTTACAAATGTGAAGCTACTGTGGAAGATTTCTTCAGACGAGGCACTCCTCTGCCTTGGGGCTCCCGTTGCATGCAGCTTGGACGACCGTTAGGACTCGCCCGTGCAGTCAGCCACTTGCTCTTTTTATACTCAAAGTGCATTGATGCCTATTAGTAGTCGTTGAATGCACTTTTGCTGTCGCGTTCCTACTTGTCTCGGAAATGTCGAAGTTTGCTAGGAGAGAACCGGCGTCACTCAGGGAGAGCTGCAAGCAGTGTAACCCTCCGGTTGTAGCCTGATTAATGGGGAAAGCTTGCAGTGATAGCATTTGAAGAGGAACCAAATCGTTCCATCAGGGAAGTACGTACGTGTTAAGTGGCACGTCCCCTTCACTTTCATCATATTCCCCCCGCAGATGCGGCCACAGTTCAAGGTTCGGAATGTGGCGGGAACGACGCGATCCGTACAAGTTTATGCATGCACTGTCCTCTAGTAAACCCATATGTATGAACAATTAATACATCTCTTCATATACAGCGGGGGCTAATCCTGCCAACATTAATGCCACTCCAGGAGCACGGAAAGCTGCTGCGCCACAAATGTGGGCACCCGCTACATGCCTGTCTGCCAGGTTGTCGTTGGGAAGCCTCTAATCACTATGTATCCCGGTGTGTTCAAGGTGGACGCGAAAAGCCAGTTGAAACTGGCGATTCGCCAGTTCCACAGAGAACGAGCACGAAGAGACGGCCTGCGCTCGGTAGTTAGCAGTGACTGCACAAATGGCAGGTTCGCTGTAGTACATGGGATGCGCAACATAAATGCCTCGGTTCAATCACTTCCATCGCAGCTATCCCATGTGGCTATGCGGGAGCTTAGGGCTGACGGCCGTTGTAGCCCAGCAATCTGAGAGGTTCGCACTCCCGCTGCCCACTGCACCCACTTCTGTCTGGACGGGGCGACAGCCTCAACGAACTCTGAGAGGCCTGCATGGAATGCCGCAACCTGAGGATTGAAGTACACACAGGCGGGAGCACTAGTCAGATGAACGCAAAGAGTGCTACTCTGGATACGATGCACAAGAACTCTCAAGCGGGGGAGACAGTTAGGCCTATATCATCCGCCGAACTCACCAGCCGGCGCATGTCCACTTGTAAGCTGACAGGGACAATTTCTGCAAGGACAGCCCGCCTGCGGATAGAGGCATTCGACTGTGTGTCCGGCTCCTCCTGAGTCGCTTGGGAGTCACCTGCCTTGCCAGCTGGATGTGTAGCCTCCATTTGCAGGCTCGCAAATGCAACAGCTGATCCCGGCAGCACAAGCCCACCCAAAACAAGGAACTTGAAGGCACTGATGCGAGCGCTTAAAGCATCTGGCCGACGAATTTGGTAGGCAATGTCTGCATAGCGCCGCGCAACTACACGTTCTATCGACCGCCCCGCGCGCCAACCCCAAATGCAAGTCAACAACCCTGATGCCAAAGTCAGGTATTTCAGGGGATGCCCTGCCTGCTGAATAGGCAGTAAGGTGTTTCCACCTGAAGGCAACTGTTGCGGGACTCTCTCACTATTAGTTCGAGTTGGTCGGAGGAGAGCAGCCAATGCAGCGACCTGTTCAGATAGGCGATAGAGAAAGGGTGCTTCGTTGCCGCCGTCTGCACCATTAGAGGGCCCTCCACTACCCAAACTTGTACGTACCCCTTGGAAGTTCAGGGGCTCGATGAGATGCCCAACGCTGGAGTCGCTGAGGCCTCGCAAGCAGTCTCCCGGGGCAGAGGTGGCGTCAGTCGTCACACTGCCGCTAGAAAATGCAAGCCCCTCATTTAGGGCCATTGTACGGTTTGTCCACCAGCTAAACAGCGTCTTCCCCTAGTACGGCTGCATTACTGCTGGAAGCAGTTGCCGGTCGTTAATGAGCTTTCACGCAGTACGTCTTCCAGGATATGTCACTGCAACGGCAATAGTCCTCCCCCACGTAGAGGCATCATCATGTTATTCTGTGCTGAATAAATGGTCTTAGACGACCTCACTTAGCCCTTGAATACCAAGCGCAACTAGTTAAAGAGTTTCAGACATTGAAGAGGACCTAGGGCGGAGGCAATACGGAAAGCATCAAATGCATTTAAAATGAATACAGAGCAATTTGATACAGTATATCATAGTCTAAAGAGCATCTAGCGCATCACTGCATACTGGGAGCCCACAAATGCATGCATGCGCTCGCAAGAACGCAACGTGTGGATACGGCACATCCGGTACGCCCGAGTTCCTACCGGTTTTCAATGGAACGTTGAAATGGTTTTATGTTATTCGCGGAAAGTACGGTGTTTCACATCTCAATTAAACTGATATTTCTGCGTACAAGGGTGGCTAGGGTAGCTGTTGTGACGCCATCCTGGGAGGAACGCAGCGGTGGCAGCTGACTCTCATTAAAAGGGGCTCCAAGTGTTGAAAAATAAAAAAGAATTGTGGAAACGTATAGGGAATAGTGGCTTTTTGCGAACCCAGCGGCCATCATTCTTTCAATCTTACCACTGGATCACTTCGACGGGAGGTCTAAGGGACTGCAAACCCCTTCCGGTCTCTGAATTCCGTTCCAAGCGAAATACCCAAGCAGTACACTGCTTATTCTAGGATTTTGTTTTGCAGCAACCGATGAAATCGTAGAGCTTTCGGGCTCTTCCTTGGAGGACACTTTGGAGTTCACGGCAGGTTTGCATTGAAGTTCTCAAATGCGTCCCCCCCTTGAGTCCTCCTCCCACTGCTTTCCCTAAAAGAGCATTTAGAGCTACCGCGTCACTGTGGATGTCCGACTATGGCACCCTTCGGGTTTGTGTCGTTTTTCGATTCCTCAGCCCTCGTCTTCGGTGCCACCGCCTGCAGAACATGAAGACTTCAAACGCTTTGATCCAACAACTGCTCAGGGCAGAGGAGGAAGCCGAGCAGATTGTGCACAAGGCAAGAGAAAGTGAGCTGCTCTGAACTTGTTTCATCGTCAGCCCTGCTGAATAAAATCAAATGGCTTATTCAGTGGAGGTGCAGCAGTTTCTGATTGACAGGAATATTGGAATATATCCCCTGTACTTGACATCCCGCTGTCCAGCCTATAGAGTCTGCGCCAAGGCTGGAGAACGGTTTGTGCCGTTTACGCCAAGCGGCAATTGTGGTGTGGCACTCCCCTGCAGACCGTGTCAAGATGTTGAAGGACGCTCGCGCATCCGCAGAGGAAGAACTCAAAGCATTTCGCCTGAAGGAGGAGGAAAGGTTCAAAGTCGAAGTTGAACAGGTTAGACAGCAGTTACATAGTTTTAGATTGTGCAATGCAGGTGCATAGCAGTTCGGAGTCGACCTCACCCTTGCCCCCCATCCCACCCCGCTTCTTCCCCCCAAACCTACGGAGCCGTAAACGGATTATGGAGCCATGTTTCCGCCGGTGTGTTGCATCTGCGGCTTTGCCCTTCCTCAGCGCCTCGGTCAGGACGATTCCCTGACTAACGAGCTCGCAGATAGGACAAAGGCGGACATTGAAATAATCAAGAAAGATTACATGGCGAACAAGGATGGAGTCCTTGCATTTATCAGTGGGAAAGTTCTGGACGTGGACACCGTGATCGGCCCAAAAAAAGTCTCTATCCTGCGCAATTACGCGGAACGAGGGGTTGATCCATGACGCGGTATGAACTGTTATGTCTCCTTTATAATCTATTTACTATATAAATGATGCTAGCGCATCGCCCTGTTGAGTAGAGTAGCTGGGCTGCTTACCCAGGGCAATTACGATGCAAACAGTTGGGTGCTGAATTCTTCAACACTAGTGAAGCAGTACCACCAAACTGCGTCGGGATATTCTCCACGGGTGTGCACAACACAATAAGGGCCGGTAACTCGAGAATACTGACCCATACGTTTGGATCTGCGACGACTCAAGGACCTTCGGGTAGGGGGCCAGCGAAGTCGCGGCTTTTCTCGCAGCATCGCGCCCAAGAGTCATTTACTATGGTTCAGTGCGTTGAAGACTTAATGTTGCCCAGAAGGGGATGGCAAAGCAAAGAATTTCATTTAATCCTTGCGCAGCAGTGGAGTGCATATGTGTTACCCTTGAACACGGGTTGCAGTAAGCTACGGATAGTCAGGAACAAGGAAACTATAGGTGGGATACCTAGCGAGTTGTGCATATAAATGCATGAGCACACGTAAGCTAGTAAGGGCTTCAACACGCCCTAGTTGCGTCCAACAAGCATTTGGAATAGAGCTTGTCAGCTGAGAGATGCTGTTGGCCCTGGACAACTGTTTAGCGCTGCAGTAGAGCTTCTGACCACTAAGTTCGTTGTTAGGTGGCTTCATTTGTCAGTAGGTTAGATCTTTAGTGGATAAAAACTGCATCCCTGACTGGGCGAACTTTGACTGCTTTGGGGTAGCTGCCGTATCTCAGTTTCAATTGCCTTCTGTCACTTTAGCATGCATTCCGTCAAGGCCCGTGAAGTGGAAGTATTGGTGTTGCGCAAGGGGAGAATTCGCCCCCGATCGAGCGCATTCAAGCTTCCTTTGCACGTGCAGGAGAATATAAAGGAACTGTACTGCGTTGAATTCATATCAGCAGGGGTAATATTGGCTTCTCTTTTTGCCGTGTGGTGCGCGGGGGATCAACCATACCTCTGCAGGCAGCCCTAGCATGGCTGGAAAGCGGAACCACAGCCAAGCGAGCTGTACTCAAAAACTGGAGGCGTAATTCACAGTAGTTCTCCTGACAGGGATGCGCGTACACAGACACTCCGCACACATTAACGGCTACCTGCGGCTCCGACAATTCGACAGACGCGTGGGGAAAATCACGTCAGGCCGACAGTATATTTCAGCAACACCTTCCGAATAGTTTAGATTCGTTAGCAAAAGCCACTCGGGCGTCGTGCTCGCATAGACCCAGCAGTGCATATATCAGCTTACCTGTCCCTCACCAGCGAAAGCTCGTGTCGTGTGTTTAGAAAATATCCGTAGAGCACAGTTAGGCAAGAATGAGAACACGTTCCGCGTACAAAATGAATTCGCACGTCAATGTAAAATGAAATACTCCTTGTGTGTCATCGTTGGCCACTAGTTGCAAGAGGGTTGTAAAGCCCCTGGCGAGAGCACTCGGTTTATGTCGATCGAAGTATACAGTTTCAAGCTCCAGGTCACCAGATACAACTAAGTTTTCCCGTAGAATGTTTCAAATGCTTTCCATTCACAAATAAGCGTAAATTGTACGTTTTTTGCTTAGAAGGCAATGCGTTTGTCCGCTAACCAATTTCACCAATCAACGCCACTGTTGCAATGCTCTGTTAGTCGGTATGTCCTCACATTCAGACGGCGTGGTACTATAACCGACTTCTTCTGCACTTGAAGCGAACTCTTTGGCAAACCTCTGAGATGCCGCCCTCGCCTAGTTTCTGAACGCCGCGCTATCTTACCAAATGTGCACACCTTGAATAGAAGGGATGATGCCGCTGAATACTGACAGCCGTTCAGTTGAACAAGGCTTACCGCGGAGGAAACAGAAGCACATACATAAAATTGGATGTAGACTGGTTTCAGATGTGGAAGCAGCAGCTGTTCCCAGTCTTCAGTTCTGGATGCCGACCGGACGTGCAAGGCACTTGCCTCCCTATACTTTCGCAGAAACGAGCTTAAATCTAAATTCACCGAGGCTTCCAAATCATGCCTTAACAAGTCCTTCTTGGGGTATGCGGGGATCCAGGCTCACCGGCAATGTTTTCGTCGATTACAGACGTTTCGCCGTTCGCCGGCTAGAGGACCTGCAGGAGCTGCAGCGGTCCCGCGAGGCAAGCGTCTTAACCTGCAGTTCTTACTTACGAACACTGGATTGAATGTGCAAAGAGATAGGAGACGTGACACTATTGAAATGTTGAAGGACTGGCTTCATGCTATTCTTACGTGTCCACTGGCTTCATGCTATTCTTACATGTCCAGCAGACCTGCGGTTTCTGTTGCTGTTTTTGTAGGCGGAAGCCGTGCAGTCCCTGTCTTTAGCCCCAAATCGTGTTGTTTCCCGTTTCCACTCAGCTGCTGTTACCCGTCTCTCTTTAGACTGCACAAGGCAAGCGGCACTGCTCGCAATGCATACACTACACTATTTTGCGGATCAGCCCTTCTCATTCACGCACAACGAATCGCCCTGCGTAAGGCCTTTCCTAGAGTTCTAGGTGAATGAGGTCATCTCCGACCCGTGCGATGCAGACGATACTTGCTTAGTAGCAGCAGGGATGGCAGCATTGCTCTGTACGACCTGGAAGCAGACGCGGCATGGAACTTGAATGGAGGTTTTGGTCCTGAGCCAAAGGTGTACCCCATTGGCTACGTGCAGAGGAGACCTGATAGGTGGGTGTAGTGGAGAGAGCAGGGGAACTGCTCGCATTAATCTCTAACAGCGGATTGCGTATCAACACCGACTTTAGCCCGCCCACGTGTTGATCTCGTGCCTACAGGCCTCCCAAACGCAACTTGCTTCCTCTGCGCTTCCAACCAGCATCTGGAAGAAGAGTTACAAAGGGACGCACAATAAGCAGCGTTGCAGGGAACAGTCTAGCGTCAAGTGAAAACTTTGTCGGCATAAGGAGGGCTCAAGCAGGCCATTCACGGTCTGTCACAAGTGTCGAGTTCATGCCAGGAGATAACGGGATGTTCGCATCTACTGGACTCGACAAGCTTCTGAAGGTGCTTTTAAACGTTATTCCTGTTATCACTAGTTGCATTCTTAATGTACTGCTATTGTGAACCTCCCCTCCTTCAAGTCGAGTGGAATGGTCCAAGTAGTTGCAAGCACTAACGCGCTGCATTAGCCTTTATGCGTTCGCCTCTAGCCCCAATGCGATTCCGTTTTTCTGCCATGCATAAACGCACTGGACTTTGTCTTACCTTGCTTAATGATCAGATATGGGATACACAGGCATGGGACTGCGTTCTCGACATCGCCGTCGATAGTCCCATATTGTGCTGTGCATTCGAGCGAGTTGGATTCCAGTCAAAGGCTGCATTTAGCTCAACGGATTCAGTGGAGAATTCTGTAGAATCTCCGGCACATCTTCCACTTGCCACAGGCTGCGAAGATGGCAGTGTTCGCATATTTGACATGAGGTGCGGAGTTGCCCAGCAAACTCTACTCGGCCATAACGGTGGGTTGCACGCTTTTCTATGGCTCCTTACCGAACTGTTTGATCTTGTCCATAGGAAAACCCGTTACACTAACCTCTGCAGTAATCTTGAATGCGTGTTCTGCATTGATACATTGTGTCGTTTGATACGGAGAGCACATATTTTTAAATGAAGGGCCTGTTTGCTCTTGTCTTGCAGGCGCGGTGTTATCCGTAGCGTGGGATCCGGCATGTCCATCTCAGTTATTTTCAGGTTCTTCTGACAAGTTAGTAAATACACCAGCCTAGAATGTATTCGCACAGTTGACTAGCTTTGGAACTGCCGCTTATGTGTCCGCAGAGCGATTAGGAAATGGGACATCCGGCGGAGTGATGCCTGTATGTTGATATTTGATAAATGCAAGCCAGATATAGAATTCTTCCGTAAGCTGTGATTGCTCAAAACGCCTAGGTCATCCTACAACGCAACGAGATTCCGCTGTCTTAGGGTGCTCCTCCCTTCGCTTAGAGAACTTAGTGCACCGTTGCCGTGCAGGGAGAGGCTGTGCTTGCTGTGTGCATTAAAGTAAGAGCATGCACGCGTAAATCATCAATGTGGCTTTGTAGCCTAGTCTGCACGGACATTGATGGGCAGGCATCTATTTTGGCGCCTTTACTTGACCTAGGGCACGTGGGTTTGTGCTATATATATGTGGCAGGCAATCGGTGCTCGCAGTCAGCAGCATTTCGTCAATTACTGCATACTTATGATGTTGTGGGTGGAAGGTGCTCCCCTGCGCCGGCTTTGCCTTACGTAACTGTGGAAACTACGGAGCTTAAGCAAGCCGTTCAGAGTACTTCCAGTGATCAAGGGGCCACGTTAGACATTGTGGCAAGGGCAGCGGCCGATGCTGCTTTCGCCCAAGAACCTGTGTTTCCCTTACCTAGGTCATCATCTGCAGGTCTGGGCTTTTCCTTGGTTACTTCCGGGGTTAGTCACTTCAAAACGCCCCACCTCCAGGTTCCGGTTCTCCCACGGAAACGCAACCAGAATTCGGCTGGTACGATGCCAAATTTGGGTCGTGGAAGCAAGCGAACGAAGGTAGAGGAAAAAGCTCCACAGCAGTATCGATTCCCATCCAGTACAACAGCGGGGATGCGTGGCTCCCTCAGCGACGAACAGTCCGACTGTGTATCTCCAGAATATGTTCCATCAATAGGGCTAATGGAAGGTACCGTGCAAGCACGGGAACGGGGGAAGAGAACATCGGCAGCGTTGCTGAAGAAAGACAATCTCCGTGTATTCGGCCTGAGTAACACTGGAGGCACGACGTATGGTGAAGCCCCTGGTAATCTCGATTGTCTGAGGGAACCAATTTTGTCGAAAAGCAACTGCATAAGTAACACGAAGCCAAAGAAACGACTTCATCCTGCTACAACCGTTTCTCCACCTAAATGTCGGCTGGTTCGTTCGGATTCCCCCACCCGAGTACATTCAGAAAGCGTTAATTTTCCTGTGCAGATCCCATTTTCCCAGGGTCCCATCGGCACGGCGTCCCCGCAACTAGAGCCAAGCCAAAGAGGTGGAGCAGAACTGACTTGTTCGGGTGTCTGCAGCCCGTTAGGTCCAGAAACGGTGCCTGGTTTCGAAGGAAATGTTGCACTTAAAGTCCCTGTGGTCGCACAGCATGCGGTAGGCAAGCGCGCTCATCACTGTGACCCCATGCGTTTTGACAGAAGTGGACAAAGCGTATCAGGCTTGGCCGATACACCATCTAGCTACCGCAACTCCCCGAGTGCTGCCGTTGAATCAGGCCAGCTTTTTTGTGGCGTCGGAAGCCCGCCAAAAAGTGCACCTGCATTTTCACGAGAAGGCACATGCGGACTCTTCCATAGATTTGGAAACAGATTGACAGATTCATTGTGCACAGGGCCAGCGAGCATTCTCCAGGGCCAAAATGTGTGGTCGAAGGTATCTGCGCACGATGGAGCAGTGACATGCCTCATACCAAGCCCTGACGGCACCTACCTTGTTTCATCAGGAAGTGATGGGCGCGTAAGATTGTGGAATGCTTTGAATGGCAGCCACTGCTTTGTTCACATGATTCTGAACATCCCCCGCAGTACTTCCGTGCATGCTTCATTCCAAGATTCGAACCGCAGTCGAATATCAGGTATACCATCGCGACCAGAGAAATCGAACACGACAACCAACAGATTTGGTTCGATATGGAGTGTTCAAGCGGCCATGTCAAAAAGCGGCGAGTATCTAATCCACGGCAGGGGCAGGGTTCTTTGCACATTCGATATCATGTCGGGAGCAGAACTACAGTTAACTTCTCCCGGCCACAGTGATGATATTATTTGCGTCACGTGGAACGACGAGAAGAACGAAGCGTATTCAGGTGCATTCGATGGTAGTGTACTCATCTACGACGCTATGTGTAAGTCCATTCTACGTCGTAAGGCATTATGTATGAGCCTCCATTTTTCGTTGTGTATGTTCGAACTTGTCGGTTTGTATACTGCGTTGTTCGTCTTTCAGGTGTTTCAGGCGGTTATACAAGTGAAGAGGCAGAGGAAGATGATGAAGTCCCAGTGGTGGATGTTACACCACCTGAATTTTCGTGATCAAAAGCGCCCATATATAATATGTACAGGGGTTATTGCCCAGTGATTAGAGAGAATCTCTCATGGGTCTTCGTTCCTGCGGAGAAATAACTAAGACGATAATGTAACTATGTCTTGCTTTTTCTGTTCCTTGAAATGATGTATCAATGTTTGTTATAAAAAGACCTTTTGTTTTTCAGTGCTAAGATGACAGTCTGGACATTGCTGGAAGCACAGCTGCTGATAAAGCTTATTTACCCCTAATAGAAATGGACAGATTTGTAGGTATTCAAATCACTGGCTACAACCTATCATTTCATGTGCGTTACTGAGCACGGTGACAGATTAGACTGTGTGCACTTTGAAAGAAAAAAAGTATTATGGACGGGTGCACATCGAGTTTAGGGAAAGATGCCACTTCGCACTGCCGCAGCTGTTGCCGAAGATAGTGCTTACGCCGCTACCTGAGGGAGTTCCCGTTGGATTTCGTCAGGAAATATTCAGCAAAAACCGTACGCACCTGCTCGGCCTCCTGTAGCAGTTGCGACACATTTCCAAGAGCTGTTCGGAACTCCTCCGTATCAGGCGAATGCCCGCGAAGCTCGTCGATTTTAGTGTGCACAGCTGCAATCTTGTCTATTTTCCTTTTGACTTGTTCGCGCTGGCTTCGAGTTTGAAGGAGACGAGCTCCGGCCCCGTGGAAGCTAATTGTAACTTTTCATAAATGTTGGCGATCAATTAGTCAATGAATAAGGCTTACAGCGATTCAACGGTTTCCAGTAAGGACAAGCTCCGCTTGCTCACGCTATCCTCACGACCATTCCACATCGACTTTCCCTACAGGGAACTCCCAAGTAAATTGCTGTTTTCAGTACCTAGCAGCGTTATCCTTACATTAGCAATGCATCTCTTCCAGAACTTATCCTGATTTTCAATGCCAAGCAGGTTCCTGTGGCGTGATGCTTTGTAAAACAAGCGACGATCACAAGTGGTTCGAACTGCCTACCCCATAGTTTTCATTGCCAACGACATATCCACTGCTGCTTCCTGGCGAAGGTCGCGAGCCCGTTGGAAGTCGCCGGACTGTTCTGTAGCCCAAGAGCTGTTACTTGCCCTCCGGTTAACGGTATTTCGTTACTTGCCTGCGCGGGTGGCCGATTCCTACAGAAGATAATGATGAAAGCGGAATTCAACCTTTGCAGAGGTAATGCCACTCACAATTTGATGCAGTGCCCGTGGCAGTAACACTTCAGGATTCACGTATTCTGCGTGAGTTCCAGCTTCCTTTGCGACTTTCATTGCTCCTTGCCAAACCAGGTACGCATTGCGAGGATCTGGAACATGATCATTAATACGTAGAACGAACGCCTAACGACAGGAAGTACTTTACCAGCTGTAGTTTCAAGAAATGAGCGTTGTTCTTCCGTGAGCAGCCTCTCCGGGTCTTTTGAAAGTTGTGGCACCGGGTTGAGAAGCTCCAAAAACGTGCCAACATATCCTGCGCGACTCGTGTTCAATGCTGCAATCTTCTCTTTTCACGTCAAACATATCTCACTTCCCAGGCGAGACGAATGGTGATGAAGCCGTTGCGCGGTGTGTTCGTGCTCCATTGACACGGCCGAAACGTGGCCGGCCACGAGGGGAAGGAGTAACACGCTTGCTGCCTTCACCATCTTCAGAGGGTGTGGAAAGCAACGAACAAGAAGCAAGTATGATATTTTGTGAGGCATAAATGAGGCCTCTGGAACACACCGCAGGAGAAAAATACACTTGACTGACTAGTGTGGCAGTAGCTTTCATGGCGTTTCGGTGTAAGTACAGAGGCGCGTGCTTCCCTCAGTTCCACGGTCACTTCCAACAAACTTGAGAAATTCGTGTGGAGTGACTGGCGAAATGCCGAAATCCGGGGGCCACCGTCAGCTTTCTCGAATATACTCACAACGAATGCCACAAACTTAGATAGCCTGCTCCTCAGCATCCTATTGGAAATGTAGCACGACGCATGGAGCCCTAAACAACCCCTGTGAGCCCAACGCCGAACTCTGCATCCTAGCCTTCTGCTCTGGGTTGTTCTACCTGTGCTTCACCTGTTTGATCATACTAGTTAACATCTTACACACCTATCGGTTTAAACAGTTTGTTATTAGAACAGCGAATTCTAAAGCAACTCGAATGTCAGTGCACCTAGTAGCACAGGGTTAGTCGACATCCCCATAAGGTCACTGCACTGCGAACACAGGTGTGGACCGCCCCACGAAATTCGCTATTCAGATTGGTTCGAAACTAGGAAACTTTCGCAAGGGACGGAAGCTCGTTACTGGGCCCCTTCGCTGCCCCGGGTGCCGCGAAACAGTTTATGATCTTAAGCGGCAACGAGAGCATTCTTTGTGCTAGAAAGGAAGTCAGACCATTCCTGGAACGGCGACTTCGTATACAGTCTAGGCTTCCACAAGTCAGGGGTCAGGTACCCGTACGTCTGTTTCAAAGCATCGAAGAGAGCCTGCACTCACAAAGCCACAACGCAATCTTCATTCACATGGAGCAAGAAACCCACTGCAAAAAACTAAGTGGGCTGTCGTTCCTTGAATAGCCCGTACCTTCATGAAGTTGCCTCTGGTCTTTGTCGAACCATTTGAATTGGAAAAGCAATCCTTAATGCCGGCAAACGCCAGGATCTTCTTGGTTGTGGGAGCACCTACAATGTGTGTACCGCGGGGAGCAGGGATAAGACGAACCCGTACAGAACCGCACTTCCCTGATACCTTCATGGGCACAGTATGAGGGTCACCGATCTTGTTGCCCCAGTAGCCACGCCTGCGCAGTGGCAAATACATACACATACACGAATTAGGCACGCTGATAAATCACCTTGTTGCCTGGTTGATGTACTTGTGTGTGTGTGTGTATGTGTATAGGCAACAAGGTGATGCATCAGCGTGCCTAATTCATGGCGAGCAAGACAGAACAGCATACCTGACAGGAATAAGGCTCAATTTGGCAGCGATAATAGCACCGCGGATCGCGCTAGCCACTTCCTTTGCACACTTTACTCCCAAACCACAGTGCCCATTACTGTCACCGATAGCGACGAATGCCTTGAAACGAGTTCTCTGTCCGGCGCGGGTCTGCTTCTGAACGGGCATGATTTTCATCACTTCATCCTTGAGTGGGCGGGAGGTGGCTTCGGGAAGGAAGAAATGATCGATGATCTGCGCATCCAATAGGCAACAGGGCGTAAACATAAATATGCACCCTACAGCACATAACGTTCTAGTCCACATTCATAAGAAACGGAACGATACAAGGTTTGTACCGGCTGGACGGGCCAGCAAAAATGCCCATCCATCCAAGACAGGCTTCGGACACAAGCGCGCATCAGATAGCAATTGGACAAATTCCTCCGTCAGTACTCTGGAAGGGGAATACGTTTGTCATCATGTGCGCGCGTAAGAAGCGACCGAAGAACACACAGGTCCTATCCAAACACCGCCAACGCGAGCTCATGTGAACAGGGCAAGCAAAGAGCACGTACCTGGAATTCCTTGACAGGAAGCGAATGAAGGTACACTTCCTCAATGGAGGCGATCTTTCCAGCACGGACAAGACGGCCAAGCTTGGTAATAGGCACCCAGTCTTTCAGATCATCTTCGGCTGAACCACGTCCGCGACCACGGCCGCGTCCCCTGCCCCTACCCCTAGGTCCACCACGTCCAAAGCCACGTCCGAAACCACCGCGCTCTAAACCAAACAAAACAGAAAACAGAACTCTCAGCAAAACTTCAAGGCAGATGAAGTCCCCACAGGGCACCTGCCAGGAGCACTGTAGGAAGAGGAACCAGTAGAAGAAACATGATCCCCAGACGAAGATGCATGCAGCATGTGCACCGGAAAACAAAGAGCCAGATTTCTCGCTGGGAGAGCATCCGAAAGAACTGGGACTGAGCCGTTGCCTCACACCCCAGCCGCCTGATTACAACAGCTCGGCGTCTACCAGCGCACGTCCCTAAGTCTTCCAAATAGTAGGCGCAATCACCAAATGAATAAACAGATTTACCCACAAAGTGCTATTACTTGGGAACAAAATGCACGGAAACACGCCACTCTGTCGAAAACACGACATCCCCACAGCACACTTGGTAGACCTCGAGCGTCTGGAAAGAACACTGTTGGCTGCCGCCGCAGTTGCCGACCCACCTGCCATTTTCGGAGGATAGCACAACGCTTTCAAAGGAGATCCCCAAAAACGACCTGCAAACTTTTGGCTTAGCACCGCAACCACTGTTCGCCGTCTGGAAGCCGTGGTGGAGTGGGGCGGCCAGCAGCAGCGGCCCCCAGAAGCCGCTATTGTCACAGTTGTTGTTCCCTCCAAACATGCAGTTGGCTTGAAGTAGGCAATACGGACACAAATATAGATATGCCTACCTACTTGTGATAAATCGTACGAATCACAACACAGTAGTTTAGGCCAACTTCAACAGCGGACATTTGTATTGTCCGCTGTTGAGGTTGGCCTAAACTACTGTGTTGTGAGTATTAAAAGAATAAAAAGAATGCTTTTTATCAAGGAATAATGTAGAAATACAGTAAATACGTGCGACTGCGAAGCAAAGTGCTTGAGTATTGTGGACCTTGAATAGAGTCAGCATCCACGGTTAAGCCCTTTATATAACTGCCTCTGAAATCATTCTTCGCAACCCGTATTCGTCACATTACGCCTTCACTGAGTCTGCATTTTACTCCAGTTTGTCGACCGACTGTCATGCTGTGTTTGCCATTTCTGGCTGGCGTAGGAGCAGAGTCTGCAAAAAGAACTAGGCATGTAGGTTGAACCTTCTCAACTTAGTTGGCGTGTATGTTGCATCTCCCCACAGTGGCTAACGGTTCCAATATCCACTCTGCAAGCTCGATTCAACAGAGCCACACATGCCTAAACTGCGTTGGGCTCCTTCTCTCGTAGCCGGTACTTCTTTCCAAATGTACGAAGATAGCGAATCCTCGGGACGGACGATATCTTCGCCATGGATCTGCTTCATCCCCATCTGGAGATGAACACAACCCTATGAAACTAATGGCTTGCATAGAAAACAAACATATTAGTGCTTGCAGAAACCCCTGCATCTCGTTAAGCAGTTGCACGACACTTCGTCTGTAGGACAGTGTGTCCAGCTGCCGGATGTCTGTCTCAAGGCAGCACAGTAGATTCACGATAAGGAAATGTTCTCAGCGATTCCTTACAGTGAATTTAAGTCGATCTGAGGCGGCTTGTTTGTCCTTGTAAATGGGACTATCTTGTACAATGAGATGCCGTAGCGTGCGTCGCGACTCCTGGTAAGCCGCTGCCTTCCCCACAGGGCCAAGCCCTAGATTCCTTGCATCAATGACTCTATACAATCGGAAGGGAGGTCAAGTTCGTTTATGGAGCTTTCACTTTATGCATTTTAAATCCACTGCACTTCAGAGTACACGTAGGATAAGATCCAGGACTGTCGAGTTACATCGTAGTGCGAGTTCGTGCTGATTCCTGCTGAATATGATAACCTCCTCAATGTTTTCGTGTAACGCTCTCTGCAGTGACTGAAGACGTTGTGCTTAGCCTGCACCTGCAATTCTGTAGATGCATTGACCAGCGAAAAGGGCATTCACGTGTACCTAACATGCAAGTGCAGGTATGGACAACACCCCTTTACTTATTTTAACCTGGACGCAAGGGGTCGTTTTCATGATTTTGCTGAGATGTTTGCCGTTGACGCAGCCGTGCAATGATATGGGTGTTGCATGTACCTTGGAACAAAGTTTGGCGATGCTCGGGGGATACGTTTGATGGGTTGTATTGAGTGTCTTACGGGCTGGAACCCCGGAGGACACTCAATGCAGCCCATGTTATGCAAGTGAGAACGCTTCCTCTAATTTGCTGTTCTCCAACAATCAACTCGACAGAAACCTCGCAAAGCGTGGCCGTCACAATACCACCACGACGGAGTGTATGCATTTTTCCACAGTTTCCTGCAGAGCCTTTGCAGCTTGTAACGCAGTTCTTGGAACGCAGTTCCAAGAACTGCCTTACACACGTGTACCTATTTCCAGTTGGGTGCCGGTTGGCTGCTGAAAGCAAGTGTGTAACGTTCATAAAGTGACAGTGCATGCAGAAAACTGGGTAAGCTTGCAGAGGAAGTTATCTCGTAGCAGGAGCTGAACGAAGGCACACTGCTACTCACGAATGATCACATATCCGAGCCTCAACGCGAGCCCCAGTGTAACGTCGGTCGTGAACCGTATCCTAGAAGTATTGTAAGGTGCAGTGGCGTCACAAAACTGAAAACGAAAGTTCATCAAATGCAACTAACGTGTTACCCAAGCCTCTAGGCATCCAGAGTTCAGCGGTTCATGTTCTTGCAGTTTCGGGAGATGAAGCGGTTGCTATGAGTTGCAATGCGCCTTGCTGCAACTCAAGGTGCAGGCCATCGCCACATACACCCGCAAACAAGCATTCTTATCTGTGTGAGTGAGCACTGTGTACACTTGCTGAGAACTTTTGCAAGCAAAGAGTTTGTCTACTAGTGAAGCGTCAGGCCTCATGTGCCCCCGTACACCACGCGCCAACCGCCACTTTTGGTACTCCCTCGTGTGTGCTATTCCTTCGATCGGCATGGCTCCAATTTATGCAGTATTTAAATATAACTGTAAGAAGTTATGTCTTGTCCACGTGGATGAGACCGTTCAACATCGAGCGGTGATCGCTTGCTGGCTACTGCTTGCACGCCGATGTCCCAGGGGCATCAACAGCAGTGCGATCCTTTGCACGAATGAACCGAGCGAATCACCATGTTTTATTAATACATGTGCTAGTAATTTAATGGATGGGCTGCTTAGGGTAGTAGATGGGTTGGAGCTGCCTGCTTTATGGCTCATCTGATGACTGCACTCCCAGTACTCGTTGAGCACCGGGCATCGCGTTCTGCCGGCGGCCGGGGTTGCAGGAGGATTGTATGTAGTGGCCGAGATCACCTAGAGCTTAGAAAGTATGTAATTAGGACAATATAAAATACATATTTAGGGGAAGTGGAGAAAGTACTGGAGTGGTGCTAAGTGTTACTGGGAAGGCCAACAAACCACTAAAGGAGCCGCGTGGGGGAAGCCTGCATAGCGCTTGCGTGACCGTTGAGGAAACTAAGACCTACGCATTCATGTAGGACAAGGGAACATTGTTTTATGTTTTTGAAGCTGCTTCAAGTTCCCTTAATTGGACGTTCCTTGGGGACGAACTGCGCCTTACGTTCGCGTAGTCCTGCGGCGTCCCTTGTAGTGGGCTCCGTTGACTTGAGGCACTCTATCGGCAAGCTGCTTGGGTTTGGGGAAGTAATATTAGGTGCTTAGTAGGATCTGGCTACCTTGGGGTGCCTATACTGTCTGATCAGCCCTCCAAGGGCGTCGTTATGGAGGTTGAGGATGCGGCGGCTATGGATCGCCTTCCTGTTGGCTGCTGCAGTTCCGTTGGCGGCTCCCAGAGCACTTGCATGTAAGTATCACATCAGCCTATTCTGCGGGTATTGTCATGCCCCAATGGGTTATTTCACAGGGGCAGGCTCCATGGACATGCGTGTGTCAGACACTGTACTTGTTCACGGGAGAAGTTTAAGCCTTGATGCCGGTAGAGGGAGGCGCTTATCGAATTTTATTGGGACTGTAGAGTGCAACCTTGTCGGATGCCGCTGATATCACGGCGACGATTGGGTGTGTCCAGCGTTAGTGCTGTTGCAAGACAGGGTTAATCGCTGTATTGAACTTGTTGTTCATTGTTATGCTGGAATGCAATTGTTGCGATGTAGAGATATATGTTACGTGATTGAGTTCTCCTGTTATGCTTGTCTGCAGCGGAATTTGAAGGCGGAAAGGACCACGGCAGGCAGTCCCCGGAAGGACCCTTTGGAGGGCTTTCCAGTCCTCCCACTGCACAGTCAGGCAAACTGACCCCTCCTCATGAAGAAAATTCAGGGGTTAGCGGGGACCCGTGGAGTTTCATCGCTCCCCTGATGCCTGCAGTGCGGGCCATCGGAGAAATGTTCAAACCGATCATCGACGCGAGCGGCTTCGAACAGGATATCGGGGACATCATTGCGGCTTTAAACGAGACTTCACGAAACCCTCTGTTTCTCTTTGGCATCGAAGACACTCCTCCCCTAACCGAGGGATTGGTCAAGAATCCCCCGATGCATCACGGCACCGTTCAGCGACAACAGCAGAACAGCAGCACAAGCGCACAGCTGAAACCATCTTCGCAACCCAGAGGTTCGCCTTTACTATCCTTCCGCGGCCTATTCAGTCAGGATCAAGGCGCCCCAGAAACTCAGGCGGGGCCAGAAGATGGCGTTCAGACCCACACAGCGTTTGAGAAGGACCACCGTCCAGTGCAGAGTGAGGAGGAAGTTGACGATTCAAGTTTATGGAGGCAGTGGGATAGAGAGGAGCTCGACCTGCTATAAACCGAGAAGAGGGGCTTCTTCTGCACGGCAACGAGAATATAGTGGTCGGCTGATAGACTGCTCTACATCTCATATTGTGGAGTAGGCGGTGGTGATGATGTGATGACCACAGGGTCCATGCAGTGCGATGGGGTGGGGATGGTGGACCGCCCCATCATTTGTCTCCGTTTGAGAGACAAGCGAGCTAGTTGCTCTTGATGTGCTTCTGGGGCAGACGCTGCCGTTATATGCGCGCCGCCAACAACGAAATGAAGGACAGAAGGGCCCGTTTAACTGTGCGTAGACCTGAGCTAGGTGGGGGCTCACACAATATCTTATCTCCAAAAGCCCGCTTACACGGTACTCCATAACCCCTACGGTCGCCTCCGATGGAGCAATAGAACTATGAGAAGTTCGCGGCAGGAAATGCGCAGGCTAGTCTGTCCTTCTGCCCAAGAGCAGGAGGAGAGGAGCCCCAACGTAGCAGCCCCAACTACGCGGGTTCCCTCCGACTAAATTCGCAATTGTCACCTAGTAGTTTACGCACTGACGTCTCCGCCTGCCTTATAGGTGAGAACCTTCGTAACTTCGGCAGGAAAGACTTTCCAGCGATGCGACACCTGGTGGGAAGCCGTGCAAATAAAGCTGATGGCGGGCTGGTGATACCACTGAAGTCGCTGCCTGCAGCTACCTCTTAATAGGAAGGAGGTGCTTCCGTCAGCGACAAGTCGCTGACGGAAGCATCTCCATAGGGCAACGCACAAGTAGGGGCTAACAACATGCGGTGGGGACGGAGCTGCACAACTAGTTTTGGTGCAGCTGTTTCCGCCACTAGTAAAGCCTGTTAGTGTGAATGCCGTTAAACATGGCAAGTTCGATGGGGATCCCCCCAGCAGGCTGACTGAGGGTCAAATGGTCTTCGACTTGGCCTTCACTTGCGGTTTCTCCGCTTTCTTTGAGTACCACGAGACTTGTGTCTCTTCTTCTGTTTTTGTTTGCCAGACTTCGCGCCTCTCGGTGTCCCCTGAGGTCGTTTCTTAACACTCATGGCCACGTTTGGCGTCCCGGATGTGGAAGGATTCTGTAGCTGCTTTCTTTTTGAATTACCAGACGCCTCAGACTGTGTTTGCTGAGGGTGCGGAGCCCTCGCGGTTGGTGGTGGTGCTGCTGCCTGGGGTTCTATAAATCCCCCCAAAGAGAGCGACACACAAGAGCCGATGTGCCAAGGGGAGGAGGAAGCGTCATTTGTCGGCGGTGGCAGCAAACGAACGGCCTGTATGAGACACATAAAGGCGCCGACATGATGAAACCCGTTAACCAACGGAGCCACACTTTGGAGCCTTACCCTGCTGGCACCTCCCTCTTCACGATGCTCTTGTTAGTAATCGCATTGGGCCCGGTGCTCGGGTAGTGCAAACAGGCTAGCGGCCTGCCACATGCAAAGGAAGTAGCTGCAACTCAGACGACAGCATCAAGTGCGACGTACGCCGTACCTGAACGGCTTCACTTGTTTGGCCCGGATGGGGCTTCGGAGCCTTCCAATCCCTCTCGGCTGCGTCACCTGCGACATCCCAAACAGCAAAACGTATAGACAATGCCGTGGCGTTAACGCCTCCGTATTCACACACCATGAAGGCACCATCCTTGAGGCGGCGGCTACATGCACCACGGCAAGGGAAGCAGAGACGTTAGGCGCAGAAGTTTCGGCGCACAATGTCCGTATCAAACCACAATCTTCCCCTGCTTTATATACACACAGAGATCCTCTTTGCGCATATATACACATTGAGAGCATCCGACACACCTTCTTGTTTCGTTGCTTGGCTGCTGGTATTGCTGTGGCCGCCTCGGGATTCAATGCCAACACACCTCTTTTGGCGTTTGCCCTGGAGAGAAGTAACAACTTCCGCTGCCACCTCGGCTAGCTCTTGGCTGCGCTTCACGTAGTTGATGTGCTCTCTGATCTCCTCTCGGCGCTGCAGGGAAACAAGACCGGATATACACTAAATAAATGCTCTTGGGCGCGCACCCCTGCAGACAAAGTGCATCTTGCTTATGTGGCGTTGCCAAGGAGTACACTGGCTTGTAACCCATAAAGGCAATATGCTCAGCTGCTACGAAGTGACGCACCTGGGCTCGCAGTAGTCGTCTCTCCTCCTTTTGCTTCTGGAGGGCTCTTTCATGGGCCTCTTTCCTGCGTTGTTCCTTACGCTTAGAAGCTCCTGTGATGAATTCTCTGGAACGCACAACGAACAACGCAACCCAAACCTCTGATCCTACGTAGCCGGCAGCTCTGAAGCTGCGGAGTACCTTCCTTAGGCCGCGGATGCGCACTCCTGCAGTTGACGGAGCAGATGTCACAACACCCAGTAGCATGAACGACAGCACCGGTGCAACCCACTTATCCAACCATGCAGATTTGTGTAGTTGTGTTTGCCAGTGATAAATTACGGGAGAGCACAAACCCTGGCCTCACTCCCTTGCGGCGAAGTCAAAAAGCGCAACAGAGCCCACAGCAGAGCCCTTTGGAGCCTTCGTCTTCATTCTGTCCCGTCACCGTCAGATGGAAAATGCTGTATTCGCTGTACAATTTGTATTTACCATAGGTGCTCCCTCTGGCAGGGGATGGAGCCATGGACTACGCCACCCCCCCAAGCCTGGAAAGCCAATATGTTATATGGAAATACAGGATTAAAAAGAATTGTATTTAGCAACTTTCTACACTCTGTGGGTGGCATCGAAGCTAGAGAGTACAAGGCATAGGTGAATGTGGTTGGCGGTGCAGCATGTGTAGTGCACAGGCACTACAATAGGGCTCTGGTAAGGTTTCTAGCAGCCTAGTGGTCATAGAAAGAAGGATTATCACATTAAAAACTACGAAAAGCAATTAATACTGCTAGATGTTCTAAGAATCGAGTACCATAGACAGGGCTATAGGTTAGTAGGATCGCCCTGGCCAGCAGCCACTCCACCACTCGTGTACCAGGGAGGCTCCTTTAGAGATCTAATTAGATACGTGATAGAAGCATTACTATAAATGTGTATTATAACTATAATTACGACCTTGGTGGAGCTCTAGGTCAGGCGTTTGACCGTTCCACCACCATTGAGATTCACCCCGCCATCCTGTGGGCCGGGCACTGACACCCAGCCATGACCGGCGTCAATACGGAGCACAGTTCTTTTATTCTACGAACTCGCATTATTATTACAGAATCCCTAAAATGATTTGTTATTCGTGCTGTAGACTTAGGGGGATCTTGGTAGTCAAAGGTTATATACTTAGGGAGTAGGGACTACGCGACTACTAGTTGGCGTGACCTAGGAAGGCCGCGCACTACACCTTCTGTAATGTACAGGCACTACAATGTGACTCTGGTGTGATCTCTAGTAGCTCAGTGACCATAAAGAGAATGATTATCACATTAGAAACTAAGAAAGGGAATTACTACTGCTAAATGTTCTAAGAATAGAGTACCGTAGGTGGAGCCGTAGGACTACCCTTGCTAGCAGCCAGTGTAGTGCACAGGTACTACATTACCCACGGTTGCGGTAGCTTAAGAGGAAGATAGAGAGTAGATACTATGAGTTTATTCGAGGTCTAAGGTTACTTTGGTTCAAGCATAATAAGAATTCAGTAAGATTAGTAGATTTATGAGTATATTAGAGGTGTAGCAGTTTATTAGGGCCCGGTGTTAAGTAGCAGCACCCCAGCCGCTGCGCTATGCGCGAAAGTAAGAAACAGTTAGGGCTTGTGTAGCACTGTGCATTCAATTAGAGATGAATGTCTTATTAATTAGAATGAAATTGGCACATGTAGGAGCAGAGTTAGTCCGAAGGAGTCGGGTGGTGCCGGCGGTCCGACCGAAGCACCTGGTGCCGGGTTGAATAGCCGGCAGTAGTCCGTCCAAGCAGAGATTGATGGAGGGTGGCGGTTTTGATCGATCCTTCCATCGGAAGTTCCGTAATCGGGGATTTCCCTGGGAATAACAGAAACCTAACGTTATTTTGACACGTAATCTGTAGATCTAGTGACATAGAAGCCACGGGCCTATTCAGAAGTCATAAATAGCCACGGTAGACGGCCACCGTGAGCTACGTTTGGGGGCCGTTCCGGGAAACTAGAGGAGAAGTTTCACTTTCTTCCTTCCTTTCTCTTATTCTGAACCCTAGGGATCTTTCTCTCTCGACGTTTGGCCCTTGCACACAGACACCTTGCGGCAGAACTGACGATGGGAGGCGAACGAGACCCCCCCGAGGGACGGAGACATGGGTGTGGGGCGCGGACACACGATGGAACCAGGCGGCGGGAAGGACACTATGTTCCGAGAATAGACTTAGATTCAGATTCAGATTCTCCTCTACACACAGCGAGATATGATGATTATGAAACCAGAGCACAAAGGGGGTGCATCTCTTTCCCGACCTCTACCCACATACCCCGGACGATGGATCGAGCATAATGAACTTCCTTAGCCACCTAGAAATAACATTCTTGAACGCAGGGATACCACATGACCGGTGGGAATATGAGGTCGAAAGCTGATGAGGCGTCACGCGCAGGAGGTGAGAAGCAGCCGAGGCGCGAACCTTCACGGGAAGATCAAGACGAAGGATATGTGGGAATTGATGAGCAGAGTGTATCTGGTCAGTTGGTGATATTGCTTAGACAGCAACGCTCCGTTAACCATGCAGCTTTATTGGCTGTCATTGTGAATAGAAAGGGATGTAGTACGTTTGTTCATGATACACGGAAGCAAATAGCAAAGGCGGCGCAGTACAAGTCTGTTGTATAGCGATCGGATATCCTGAGGGGCTAGCTGCTCTTGCTACGCACCACCAAAGCAACACAAACGACTCTGGGACAGCCCGAAGGTGCAAGGCAGGTGACTGAATTCATAGAAGGATGCAGCAGAAGAAGCAGGAGCACATCCGTTGCAGGCCTTTGACGAGCTAGTCTCTGAGCTGGTTCGATTCTGGAAGGGCCATGAGCAGCATGCAACGAGTGACTTGAGAAAACAGTGGCGATTCCACCTGAACGGCGGTCCTTTGGACGGGCAGATCCGGTGTGCGCTGAACACTAAACGGCAACCGTGTGTTGCGGTAGCAGGGGGTGCTAAGAAACAGGTGATAAGTGGGGGACACCGGATAGAGTGATAGGAGACAGGGCTTAGGGACCGGCGTTGGGTACTTTAGTGTTGCCAGAAAACGCAAAAGAAGCATTTTAGTTGGTGTTTAGGGTTAGAGACGGTTTGGACCGCTTGCTGCCTTCGTCAAATTTGACAGCAAAATCGTCATTAGGACGTGCGAAACAGCGCGCTGCTGCGTCCCGGCTGCAAGAGGAAGTAAATATGCTGGTGTTGGTGTAAGGACTGGCAGATAACGCTGGGGAAACCAAGGAAGCTGCCCTAAAGATGGCAGTAGGTACGAAGCCTGCAGCAAGCGGACGGGTCCCCAGCGAGCAGGGGAACTGCAGGAGCAAGTGGAGAATGCGACAGCAGAGCAGCTAAAGCAAAATTGCCAAAAGCTCGTTAAGAGAAATCGAAAGGTGAAAGCAGATCTTGAACCAGCCAACCGAGCAGTTCGCCGGCGTAATTGCTTCCACGATGTTGGAGACTGCACACTCAAGCAAGGAGGACAAGACACGACGACTGTCACCAGATGAAGCAAGTCTCTTGGCGAAGTGGAACGAGCGGTTTGAGGAAACTACACTGCAGACTGCCCAACATCGGCACGAAGCGTGGTCGACAAAGGGGCTAGACAGCCGGCCACACGTTCTAGTGATGAGAGAGCTCACCGCTTAAACGAGAAGCCGCGGAACAAGTTGGCTGCAAGGCTTATATCTGCAGACAACAGGCTGGACAGGGTACCAGGTTCCTTTTGGTAGGTTCCTTTAGAGATATAATTGGATAGGAGATACGGATAATAATAGTAGAGTTATTACTATATAGGAGTATATTGTATATGAATAGGACTCTGGGAGACTGCAGTTATAGGTCAGGCTCCTGACCGTCTCGTCCCCGTTGATATCCCCCCGTCATCTTATAGGTTGGGCACTGACACCCAGCCATGACCGGGGTCGATTCAGAACACAGTTCTATTATTCCAGGGAACTTCCCTCGTTTATAATAGAGACTCGAATATGTTTTGGAAATTTAAGTACCGACCTCGGAGTAATTGGGTAGATAGAGGATGTAGTTAGGAAGCCAGACGTTATGAGACGATAAGCAGGCACAGCTTAGGACGGCTGCGCAGTACATATGGGGGCTGTTACGGCAACATAATGCTCCCTGGCCATGATTGGCCAGATAGGACCACATATAGGCCAGGGAGCATTATGTTAGGGAAGCCTCCGCTGCAGCAGAGGAGCAGACAGTCTCAGTAATCACGACGGACCCAGTATTATCAGAGGGGGAGTCCCCTTGGCCAAGTGCCATTTTGCAGCATACCCTATTTGATGCATGGATGGCTTCAGAAGGGGCTAGAGCAACACCCCAACCTATCCTAGAGATATTGAGGGAATACCGTCCGGTCTCCCCCGACACATTACCCGCCGGATTATCACCGAGACGGCCTTACGACCATAGGATCCTGTTGGTGTCGGGGAAGTTGCCCACCAAGTCCGTCATTTATCGCATGTCCCTCGAGCAACTCCAAGCATATAAGCAGGAGATTGCCAACCTCCTAAAATGTCCGTCGTTTATCACATTTCCCCCGAGCAACTCCAAGCATATAAGCAGGAGATTGCCAAACTCCAGACCCCAGCTATCAAATTTACAACGGAAGGTCCCAGCTACTCTCCTATCTGTGCACCTACAATTATGGTGGACAAACGGGAGGACGGAAGGGTGAACGCAAGATGCGAATGGTGGTAAACTACAGGGAGGTCAACCCTCTTATGATTGCTCCAGATTTTCCCAACGGTTTTAGAAATGCTTGGGGGAGCCAAGTTTTTCTCCAACTTGGACCTGGAAGTAGGATATCACCAAATACGAATGGCCAAGGAAGACCAGTCGAAAACGGCGTTCCGATCGGTCATAGGGATTTTCGAGTATAACGTCATGCCTATTGGGCTAAAAGGGGTTCCAGCAACCTTTCAAACAAACATAAATGCCTACTTGCGTGAAGTAGGACGGCCGCGCACAAGAAAAGGGGTCCCTTTCCGGTGGACTGAAGCACATGCACACGCAGTGCGTAACAGGATATCCAACATCGTCGGTATAGTTTCCGCTATTGATTCCCCTACCTGCAAATCAACATCAACGGGATCGGGTTGATCTGCGTTCCGCAGCTTCCGGAATTTTTGACACACTTTCTATACAAGCACCATGATCATATGACAGCAGGCCATCGAGGTCAAAAGAAGACGTACCAGGCCATCAGCAGGCATTATTATTGGCCGGGTACGCAAAAGCTCGTGGATTATACCACGCTCCAGATTCCCCGTTGCTCACCAGACATCACACGTCGTCAACAAGGAAAGCAATGCATCCAAGGCGAAGATGCCAAGATGCCACCTACCACAGCAAATGTAAACAGAAGTGAAGTAGCCAAGCAGTGCTGCAAACATTTGGCACTGCATGTGATTTGCCCATACATACGAACTGGAATGGGCCGATGGTAAGCTGAAGCTTCCTCAGGGGCAAGCGTAGGCTTGAAACGGCGCTCAGTTGCAGGTCTGTTTGCATGAACAAAGTCGCAGGGACACTGATCACTTCTGGCTACAACTGAAGCAAAGGAGAACGTGTACTCAACTGCTGATGACCCTGTTAAGGAGCCTCATAGCAACATTACACGCACACCGCGCATTGCGAAACTGGAGCTGGCTGTTCGCCCACGATCACCTTTGCCGCTCGTAGGTCTGGGAAAGGAAGGAAGGGTATTTGAAATTTTGACTGTGCAATAATGGATTTTTTTCGTGGTCGCACTTTCCTTCATTCGCTCTTCGCCGTGGGCACGTTTGCCCCTCCTGTGGGGAACACTTGAGAATATGAGCAAGCTTACATTTCTGGAATGGAGGTATCTCCGAATCGGCCAATATCCGCAGCTTGGGATGGATGTAAGCAATACATGAGTCGAAGCACTTACGGTACTGGCTCCGAGAGAGCAACTTGCCTCCCTTCTCTGTCCCAGTTCCCTGAATATAAAGGCAGAATGCCATGTAACTGATTGCAAGCTGGAGTGGTCACTCCAGAGGTGAGGATAATGATGAATGTTTCCTTGCATGCTTGCAACGGAGAGCCAAATAGGCGTTCATCAACTGTCTATGGTGCACCTGGTTGTATTTGCGTTACTTCCCGTGCTTACGGAGGTGCTGCACCCTTTTTGAAACTTAGCAACTCCAAATCCAATCATGGGCAAAAACACCATTGGAGCAAGCACTTACACTACTAACACATGGCAAACAATTGGTTCTGAATATCCAGGGTGAAAACAAATGCCGATACGTCTACTCGCGTCCAAAAAAGCCTGCTACGCATCGCAAGCTGTAGCGCTTGAGTGCAAGTTAGGTACCCAAGTCCAGGAAAACGTGTATTAGTTGTCCAAACTGTTGGTGAAATGGGTGTCAGTTACGTCGGTAAGTTATGCTGCTTCGAAGTGGTAGTTGATTACATTTCACTTCCCCTCCGCAAGACATCGTGCAACGGTGGCTGCTTATCCAGGACTCCGGGAGACAGAACGGAAAGTATTCCCAAGTAATTCAACTTCATATTGGCTTCCTGCAGTCCTCGGAGAAGCTCAAGGCGTCGCAAAGACTGCCAGCTGCTGGCACGCCTTCCTGCAATTGGGGCATGAGCGCTTACTGCGCCGGTCTCAACAGCCCGTCCGCAAGCACGATCTTGCAACAATGATATGCACTGTTAATGTATACACCTAAGAAGGCTTGCTTGCGCATGTGAGGTTGTCTTGCAATTTCTCCAGCTTCGGACGCCTTGGCGCAAAAATTACTTATTTCTTAAGTACAACTGCCCTCTCTCTCAAGTATTCTGGGAACCCCAACGCCTTCGGCCCATAGACTAGAACCGTAGCCAACGTTTTAGCAACTACAGCAACAAACATGAACAGAAGAGTCGAAGCATGTACCCTCACTTAGTGGATGTTCTTAAACCCTGTTAACACTAGCAAACGAATTCAACAGTGTGTAGCGGAACGGGTACGCGTCGCGTCGTCCTGTACTAGGAGGAACGAACACTAAATTAGATATAGAAGGCCTACCCAAATGTATCAGATACACTGTTCGTCGAGGCTGTATGTGATCACTATACCACGGGTGTTACAAGGAACTTTGATATATACGAGTAGTTCGAGTTGCAATGGAAGCCAAATACGGTAGGCGGAAGCATTGTCGACTGAGGTCGTTTCCATCTCCGGGCAGCAGGCGCCCTGCACGTAGCTGCTCAATCACCTGTAGCTGCGGGAGAGGAGGTGGCCCGTTAAGAGTGGCGACTTACCCCGTTATGGCCCATGCAGCAACACGGCCCCACATGCAAGAGCAACCAGGTGATATGTGCTCCCTCCACTACCGCTGAAGGAAACCTATTGAAGAATAATGCTTGCCAGGCCTCGTACTTGAGTGAAGGTTGGCAACTAAGGGGGAGTATTTATTCTTCTGCCAACTGTGGAGAGAATCTGCCGAGAAGGAAACTTTGTCAGCGGCCGGCTGTATTCCATCCGCACTGAACGTATATCCTAAATACGTAAGTTCTTGTCTAGCGAACTTGCATTTACTAAATTTAGGATAAAACTGTTTCCGAAGTATGATATCCGGCACTTGCCGAAGAAGATCAGCATGGGTAGGTAGAGCAGGACTATAAACCAGAATAGGGTGTACAGAAAAGGAAAACAAACGAGTGCTTACACACGATCTGGGACTCAATGAGAGTACAGCGTTGTTTGTACAACGCCAAATTAGCACTGACTGTATCCGCCAGAGCCATTGTATTTGGGGGGTTCACATGACAGATAATGGCACGAGGCGAGCCAGAGGAGGCGGTCGCCCTTCCGCTCCCACATCTAAAGTTGCATGACACACTAATGAACTAATACAACACCAAGACTCACACACACGTTAGTAGCACTATGGGATTATTCAGACGCTTAAAGACTGCTGCCTCGACATCCGGGCGTGTCGTAGGAGTTGGAGCTCCCTCGCGTTCCCCTTGTAAACCTTTTTGCTCCCAACTCCAAACACCAGCTATCAAGTTTTCGTCGAGGGACGGAGTGACCCCCTGCCCCAATAGGTGTTGCAAATTGGCATTTGCGTTTGCTTGAAAGGTTGCTGAAGTGCCTGCTGTCTGGTGAGCAACGGGGACCAAATTTCGTACGATTTATCACAAGCAGGTAGACATATCTATATTTGTGTCCGTATTGCCTCCTGCAAGAAAACTACGAAAGGCGAGCCGTTCTAAAGGAGGAGGGTCACCGTGTCATCCAAAAGCTCCTTCAAAGTGTCCTCCCATAGCAGCCCTGACCTCCACTATCCCCGCGCCCGGAGCACGATGTCTGTAAGTGCAGTAAGACAAGGGTCGGCTGGTTCACACACGCGGTGGCCTAAAATACAATCTCCAGTTTATCTTGGTGCTATTCCCGCCGCAAGGGGTTGGCAATGCATATATCCACTAACGACCCCACTCTCAATGCATGTGCATTAACAGTTGAAGTAATTGATAAGCATTTGCTTGCCCCTGAGCGGCCACTTGGGCTCAAGGAGAGTACATACCAACTTCAGACAGGTCACGCTAGAGAAACGCCCAGGACACATGGAGCATGGAAGGTAGGTCACATACTTCTGACTACGTGTTAACATAGTTATTTTGACACCGTCACAACTTATAGCAGTTCGTTCTGCTACGATTGCGAATTTTCTCGACGACCCCAACTGCAAGCCCTGACTTGCAAACGGTTTCAAGCCCCCGTTTGATACATGCGCAAACAATCTGCATAATTCTTCAGTAGCTGACGTGCTCTGCAGTAGAAGCGCATGCATTGAACATAGCGCCAGTAGAGCATTGCGTAACATAAAATTCATCGGCACAATTGGCAATTAAATTCGCCTCCATGTTACCCCCAGGGCAAAAAATGGAACAACACTACGATGTTAGGAAGTGGCGTATAGTGCCTTTCTGTGTCGTTTGTGCAGTGAAGTAACGCCAGTCGCCCTCCGGCCTTGCATGCCCAAGCGCTCGGTAGCCGACACATGTTGTAGTGCACAGGCACTACAATAGGGCTCTGGTAAGGTTTCTAGCAGCTTAGTGGCCATAAAAAGAAGGATTATCACATTGAAAACTAGGAGAAGGAATTATTAGTGCTAGAGGTTCTAAGAATCGAGTACCATAGATAGAGCCATAGGTTAGTAGGATTACCCCGCCGGCAGCCACTCCACCACTCGGGTACCAGGTAGGCTTCTTTGGAGATCTAATTGTATAGGTGATAGAATTATTACTGTATATAGATGTATTATGTCTATAATAACGACTTTGGTGGAATTCTAGGTAAGGATCCTGACCGTTCCGCTACTGTTGATATCTCCCCCGCCATCCTGTAGGTTGGGCACTCTCAGCCAGCCAGAACCGGGGTCAATTCGGAACACAGTTCCTTTACTCTACGAACCCGCATTATTATTGCAGACACTCTAAAATGGTTTGGTATCAGCAGCATAGGCTTCGGGGGATCTTGGTAGTTAAGGGTTATACTTTGGGAGATGGGTACTACGTGACGGCTCAGTAGGCACAACCTAGGACGGCCGCGCATACACATGTTGACCCGCAAGCCTGTTTATCAAGGAATTCCAGATATAAAGCAGTAACAAAACCTGCAAACCCTTTACGTTTTAATTAGACAGGGAATTGCTCTTGCGTTCACCTTTCCGTCCTCTCCACCATAATTGTAGGTGCACAGATAGGAGCGTAGGTGAGACCTATCCATCCGTTGTACATTTTATAGCTGGGGTTTGGAGTTTGGCAATCTCCTGCTTATATGCTTGGAGTTGCTCGGGGGGCATGCGATAAATGACGGGCTTGGTGGGCAGCTTCCCCGACACCAACAGGATCCTATGGTCGTAAGGCCGTCTCGGTGATAATCCGGCGGGTAATGTGTCGGGGGAGACCGGACGGTATTCCCTCAATATCTCTAGGATAGGTTGGGGTGTTGCTCTATCGCCTTCTGAGGCCATCCATGCATCAAATAGGGTATGCTGCAAAATGGCACTTGGCCAAGGGGACTCCCCCTCTGATAACATTGGGTCCGTCGTGATTACTGAGACTGTCTGCTCCGCTGCTGCAGCGGAGGCTTCCCTAACATAATGCTCCCTGGCCTATATGTGGTCCTATCTGGCCAATCATGGCCAGGGAGCATCCCCCATATGTAGTGCGCAGCCGTCCTAAGCTGCGCCTGCTTATCGTCTCATAGCGTCTGGCTTCCTAACTGCATACTCTATCTACCCAATTACTCCGAGGTCGGTACTTAAATTTCCAAAACATATTCGAGTCTCTATTATAAACGAGGGAAGTTCCCTGGAATAATAGAACTGTGTTCTGAATCGACCCCGATCATGGCTGGGTGTCAGTGCCCAACCTATAAGATGACGGGGGGATATCAACAGGGACGAGACGGTCAGGAGCCTGACCTATAACTGCAGTCTCCCAGAGTCCTATTCAAACACATAATACTTCTATATAGTAATAATTCTATGTCCTATCCAATTAGAACACTAAAGAAGCCTACCTGGTACCCAAGTAGTGACGATGTAGTACGCCACACTGCCGATACTGGCTACTGGCGGGGGTTATCCTACTAACCTATGGCTCCACCTACGGTGCTCTATTCTTAGAACATATAGCAGTACCAACTCCATTTCTTAGTATCTTATGTGATAGCCATTCTCTTTAAGGTCACTGAGCTACTAGAGATCACACCAGAGTCACATTGTATTGCTTGTGCACTACAGAAGGGGAAGGCGAACATAACGTTGCAGAAGCCGCTATGCGTGGAAATCATTTTAAAAGACTTCAGCCCTTCATATTTGATAGACTAAACAAAATTGTATAGTAAATTGCTCAGCTTTGATCTATCTCAACAACCGTACCCGCCCCAGAGGCAGCTCCTCACGTTTGGGGCTGGACAGCGCACCCTTAGCTGTGGGGGCTGTAACAATCGCTGGTGAAGGTAGGAATCTGAGGACTGATGAAGTTGGCTTTCTTTTCGCCGTATAGTATTTAATGCTGGGCCCAGCTACAAGGAACAGACCAAGATCTGGAAGTGGACGATGTCGGCAACTCAGCAAGATGTGCAGGTATGTTATGAGGAGACCCGCGCTTCCCACGACTGATGAGCTCACCCATTGGGGCATGTATGTCATTGCTTGATCATATGAAAGGCTAAATGAGTATGATTTACCAAGACATGTTAAGCTGGTATATAGAGCGCTCGTGTATGTTGCATGGTGGAACGGTGGGACACTCGACGTCAGCGGAGTGACGTGAGATTGCAATGAGTTGTACCCTGCGAGGTTTTCCTCATCCTCATGCATGAGCAGTTTTTATTTGAGGTGATGCTGTATTGTATAATGCGGGTGATATGACCCAACGATGATTTCGAACGTCTGTTGGTCCACCTGGCCCTCTCCCCACAGAACCGCAAATCTGCATTTCTCAACTGTGGGGGTTATAAAAAAGACAATTTTCCTACAAATGCGTGTCCGAGAAGATCAGGGAGCAGGGACATTCTTGAATACCTGGTAGCAGAGTGGATGGGAAGCAGGGAACATGGATACTCGTTCTTGTGCTGTTGTTGCAGACAGAGAAGGCCTTCCAGCGGCAGCATGGGGCCTCTCAGCTGGCCCTTGCCCAGTCTATGAAGAGAAGGGGAAAGGCGAGATATTGGAGGGTACGCCGCCACTTGCAGTGAATCGAGCTGCTGCGCTGCCCTGGCTGGTGGCTGTCGGCGCTTTCTATCATATTTGCTGGATGTTTTGTGCTATTGTTCCGTTGCCTTTAGGAGGTAGGGTTGGGTTTCGCCACCCCTCGCTTGGCAAAGGAAGGCACATACATAGACAAGAAGTGCCCCTTTACTGGAAACGTCTCCATTCGTGGTCGCATCATCAAGTAAGTGTAACCTGCATACTTTTTGAACTGTCGCAAATAAGCACACTGAGGGGCGCCCATACAAGCTCACACATTTCCATTGGTGAAGGGGCCCTTGAAATGCAGTGTATTGGGGACGTGAGTTGCGGAACCTTACATTAAATCGAGGATGAGGTTGCATCAGCTAGGGTGTGCAGCAGACGAGGGCGCGTGGTCAGGCAATATCTCCCTTCCCAGATATTGTCGACGTCGGCTGTGACAACAGGCATTCTCTTTTTTTATTGTTTGCGATTCCTTCAGGGGGATGGTGATTTCTGCCAAGATGAAACGGTGTGTAGTGATTCGCCGCACTTACTTGCACTTTGTGAGGAAGTACAATCGTGTTGAGAAGCGTCATAAGAACGTGACTTGCCATCTCTCTCCATGCTTCGAGCAAGTCAAAGAAGGTGATATCGTCACTGCTGGGCAGTGCAGGTGAGTCTCCCATAACAAGCTCAGCAGTGTTCCTGTGCGTATGCTAGACCTTTCCAGCAGTTGCCAGTTGCCTTGACGACCGAGTAATTACGGGGGTATCGTGTTTCTGTTGCGTACAGGCCCCTGTCGAAGACTATTCGCTTTAACGTGCTTAAAGTCGAAAGCAACCAAGTCTTCGGCAATGTGCGCAAGCAGTTCCGTCTCTTCTAAGGGCAGTCGCGTAGATGGCTGTTCGGTCAGCAACCGAAGTCAACCCTAGTTTAGGTGGAACCCGTATGGGTACTTGGGAATGGAACATTTTCATCAAAACCCCTTTATGTAATGTTCTTGCTGCCATGTACACGCCACTTTGTCCCAAGTTTCCCCCCGATTTAAGTGATATACGGAAAGCTAGCAATAGTACTAATGCTTGTAACTATCGTGTACGCATGAAAACGATATACAGTACCGCAGGTGGCTGAGATAGATAGGCTATAGTTCTCGCAGCGCTGCCAGTACCAGACACTGTCAAGAGTACTTCATCAATGCCCGCGCAGTTTGGCAATACAGTTCACAAGTGGGCACGTGCCCTCAAAGATTTTTGAGGCTATGGTTGTGGCCACGGCATCCGAAAGTTAAGGTGCGGGGTCGTTCGCCCAAGCGAGGGGGGGCGACAGTTCAATTGGCATGCTTCAATACAGGGCGACCAGCAGCAAGAGAAAGTTTCCCTTTCAAACTACCCGCCGTCCTTCGCACCCCAGCATCCAACCCGTATGCGGCATATCCCTTTCGGGGGGACTTGAGGAGAACAAACCCCCAAGAGCGGCTGAGGCCTGAATATTATAAATGTGTGGGTAGACGCGGCAGTTCCCAACGTTCCAGTACTACTGAGGGGGCCGTGAGCCACAGCGTGTGGCCTCGACCCCCTGACCTGATATACTTGTGGCTCGTTTCTCCAAAGAAACAATATTCCTTGCTCGTTTATCACCGGCCCATGCGTAGCTGCTTCTGCTTCTCGTTGAGGTAACCACGCACCACTACTGGCGGAGGATACGGCGAGCTCGGAAACGTGCCACGTTTGTCTCTACGCTTCCATTTGTTCTCGTACTTTCGTAGCGGTGGGTCGCACACGCTTTGGAAGCTGCAAAAACCCACAAAACCATTGCCCTGCTGTAGTGTGCGCATCGCCGTGGTTAACTGAAGGACATACTATGAACGTGAGTTTGCATATGTGCCTTCAGTGTCGACCTCACCAAAATGCAGAATCATCCATCATCCGTAAAGCTCTTTCAGGATCGTAGTTGGCACGATGTAGCAGCTTGTAAGCAAACTCTGGCGAGAAAGGTTGCCACCCAGGGCGGACCTTCCACCTTTTGGAGCACCTGCAGAGGCGCAGCAACCAACACAACACGTCTAACCTCCAATGAAAAGGCGCACCAGTGCATGCGATGTAACGGATACGGAAGTGCGGTTTCCAGAGGGAGAATGGGGTGCCACCAGGTGAACGAGGGGTTACGACAAACCGTCTCGAACTCACTTAATAAGAAACTCAGCCAGGTCCTTCTGCGAAGTAATGCATGATTTTGTGGCTCTTTCAGCCAAGCACTGCTGCTTTGAACGCTCCATAAGGTAAGGGGAATAGACAAGCAAGGGCCCCAACGCCTGACTCTGCGCTCCGTCAGTTAGGGATTGCTCTGCAAGAGTCGAAAGACAGTCGCTGTCTCCTCGCGCCAAGAAAAAATCGGGGAGATGGGGTACCTGAGGCAGCACGGTCACACGGTTGTTTCGGTCTGATTAAATGAGGGGCGGCCATGCGGGCCCTAGGGGACATTGATGCACGCGCCAACTCGAGAGGAAAGTGCCCATGTGGTTGTCACTGCACTGCGTTGCGTCAAGAAAGCCCCAAGATGACTCACCTGGTGATTTGGCCCGACGTTGATTCGGGTTTCGTAGTCCTCTGTGGCTTTGGTCTTTCTCCGCCTGGTTGGGACGCAAGACGGCACCGGGGCCCACGGAGCGGCTGGGGCAGGAGGGGGATACACTGGCGGGGGGGCTGATGCAATATTCTGTTTAGACCCACGAGGATCTGATGAAGCCTGAGGCAGCTTGACAGTAACACTCGGCGGAACAGCGGTCGCAGTCGGCTGCGGTGCCACAGCCGTCGCAGCACAGTCTGGGCAAAACCAGTCGTCAGCATTGGCCCGTAGTCGGGGCCTGGCCACTACAGGCAGGCAGTCTGCATGGTAAGACTTGACACATCCATCGCAACACACAACTTCTCCTCCACCTCCGCACTCGTTGCAAACGCTGTCGTTGCTTTCCTTGCCATCGCTCTCCGCCTCAGCCGCCTCGCCGACCTCATCTACCCCTGCAACAGGCTCCCCAGAATCAACTGGAAGGCCGTCTGGTTCTGCAACTGTTCCCTCAGTCATCGTCTCCACGATTCTATTTGGGGTCGCCCCCACTTCTGACTGTTCCGTAGGATTGGCGTCATTCCCAGCCTCCCCTTCGACAGGCAGTGCCCCCACTTCTCCGGATGTGACTGCTGTCCCGTCGTTGCCTGATGTACGGCCTCCAACCACATTCACGTTCTCAGCTCCGTTATCTTCACTTGTCGCAGGTTCTTCAACTACTGAACGCACCGGTTGTGGTGCGTTCAGCGTCGAGGGAGGGTAAACGCCTTCTTGAGAGTCGACGCTACTCCCTTGAACAATCTTTTCGTCAGGTGGCTTATCATACTGCTGCTGCTGTCGACCTTCTTGAAGTTTCTCTGGATCTGGAGTAATAACCGGATCTACACGATCCGTTGGGTGCTGGCTAGCAGCCTGCGCTGCGGCCGCTGCAAGAGTCTCCGTGACAGTCGCACGGACGACGCCGAAGTCGCGCCGTTCCTCTTCCATTCCTACAGATACTGGCGAAGCAAGCCAGAGGGTCAACTAAGGGAGCGCTGGTCTACCTCTGCAACCCCGGGGAATGCCCGGTGTTGTCCGACCCGCCAATGGCAGGAGTCTTGGGGAGTCGGAGAGGGCAACGAGGAAACCGCAACAACACAGACAAATTTAAAAAACGAAGACTCTGGTCTCGCCTTGCAAGACAAGAGCAAATCATGGCACCTAGAGATGCCTGCTCTACTCAGCATGTCATGACACAAGCTGCCTCTTGCAAGCGTTGCTGGTGTCGAGTACCCACGCGGCTTGGCTGTCTCGTTAAGCTGAAGGGCCACCCAGCACCGAACTCCTTGCTCACCAGGGTTCTTCTTAGTGATTGGTAGGCACAAAACAGTGAAACGCGCAACGATGGAAGTGGCAAGACCCCTCTACAGGTATAGCCCCAGCGGACAATGAGGCGAGCCCCCCTCAAGCCCTTCCTGCGCTTCGTGGGGTTTCCCCCGTGGCTCCTTCAGAAGCACTGTTGAGGCCCCCTAATTTATTCAAATGTACAGCCAATCAGAGGGCGAGCGCTTCGTCCATTAGGGGGCCAGGGGTTGGCCGCCCCTCCACATGCAGTTACCCCCGCAAGGCAGAATATACAGCTCCCTCGGCTGGCTAATGTGCTCGAAGGCTTCGTGACTGGGATCCAAAGAATTGCCATCAATATTGTCAACTTGCAAAAGCTAGCAAGGGGGCACCGGTGACGCAGAGGAGCTGGCGGGCGGCTGTGCAGCGGCGGCCTCGGAGCCCCAGCCCGTTCTGTCAACAGAAGCGTCCTCATATGAAAACGCCTACACAAATTTCCCACCACTGAATTAGCATGGAATGCAACAGTGATGTTTAGTCAAATTAAAGGCAATTTACGCAGATGGTCTGATGCGCAGCTTGCGGTCCTGGAGACACCGGACCCAGCTCCAACGACGCTTCATTGCCAGCGCATCTGTTCAACACGTGAATTCACCAAGGATCTCTAGAGCTAGAGCGTCGCCGCAGTTATGTTGTTGCTAGCATTACTTTAAGCACAACAGTTAGTTCCAAGCATCAACAAAATGTTGCTGCCAGTTGCATTCAAAACCCGCAAGTAGCGCCCAAGATAACTCTCACTAACCCGTGCAAGATCATCATAATGAGTTATGCAAGTTCAGCGACCACGAGAATACGCACGAGCAAAAACTCTCGTCAGTTGGGGATTTCTTTCCAGTCCATGAATCTGAAGTGACATACGATTAAAATTTGGAGAGAAGTCATCCAAGAACTGTGAGGTGCCACAATTTCTATAGCTCTCCGCGGCAACTTCAATAAGTAGAAATGCACACTGTGAGCATGATATACTTGAATCTAGTGTCATTGCCTTATTCGCGGCAGAATATGGTAGTCTTGGGGCGTACGGTGCAACGCGTTCTGGGTAGGTATTGACCACATCGTAGGGGTTACCTGTGAGTACGCAGTACTCATAGAATAGCGTTGTAACCCTTATCTATCCGTTAATTCCAATTGCCCGACACAAACAACGGAAGAGGGTGCACCAAAAATTGCGTGAGGTGTCATATGCCACTTCTCTAGGATAATCTAGTCTTTTACTCAATGCATTTTGGATCGTCCTCCCTGGGCGTTCCGTCGGTGCCAGCTACTAATACGCACTTGTATTCCATGAAAAAAGTATTTTGTGCTACAGTGGTCCTAAATTCGTGAGGTTACTCTAAAAGCAACTCTGCATATGAATTCGGGAGGCGACTTGTCGGTCCCTAGTGCAACAGGATAGTAACAACGACTTGAAACCGACGGCAGTTGCTAGAAACTCTCGAATCGCATGTTTTCCACTCCAACCACACGGGTTGTAATGTGAGGCAAAAAGGTTCAGCTAGTGTCAGCCAACACGTTTCACTGCAGTTTCAGCAATACAAGAGGCCATAACCCTCAGGGACAGCGCGAGGAAAGCCACGACTGTAGGGAGATGTTTAGGGGTCATGGAAGGCCAAGGCTCAGGAAGGATACACATGTTGTCCAAAATGAAACACCAGGAAGAGGAAGAAATTTGATTGAGTGAGCTATTCAGTGTTAGTAGCAGCTGGGCACAAAAATGTGCAATAAAAATATTCATCACATGTGGCAAACAGAATTTCAGCTCTCGTAGCCTGCAGTTTCTGCAGTAGCTACGTGGCCAGCTTCTCTTCAATGCCTCCAAAAAAAGCCTTTGTATTTCTCCAACCAATCCATCAGTCAGCAACTGGCCAAATGAAATAGGGTGATTACTTGTTGGTGTGCCACGCTCTTTCCATACTCTAGGGACCGAGCACTCCTACATGATACACAATTGTGGCAACCAGTTCTAGCAGCTATAACGTTGAACAAAGAAAAGCAACGGGTCATAACCGAAGCGTGGCTAACTTTCTTGAGTGCCCTTCAGCCCGTTGCGCTCATGACACCTCGAGAATACATTATGGTAAAGCCATCTGGGATTAAAGTCAATGCCTAACTTCAGGCTCTAGTCCATGGACCTGGCCTTCCTATTATTTGACCTTGTATTTCTATGGTGTTGCACTCTGTCTAAGCAAATTTTCAGCTTCATGCCTACCGGGTAAACTAACAAATAAACTCCCACACATGTACAGTAGAACAGCATTTCGGCGTAGAACAGGAAAGCCACTCGAAGATACCAGCACAGTACTAAAACAAATTCCGTCGTCGGAAAGTTACCAACGAATTTTGATGAGATTTGTTTCATACGAAATCTCAGATAGTGCCCGGGCATGCTGCTGATGCGCTTCGTTTGGCAATCTGAATACATGTAGTTTGGGTCAATCACTGCATGGTTTATATCGAGACGTGCTGTGCATTTGTCCAATTCTTATTATTAACTTCATGCCACTCTTAAAAACTATGATGTTTGAAAAAACTATGGGCATTTTTATACTTGATGGATGCTTCACTGTATCGCTTCGGGTGCTGTACCAAAACTGGGAGAAGACATGAAGTGCTCATTGCACCCTCTTCCACATGCAACCATATAAGTGCTATCTATGCCTCTCACCGATGGTAGGAACACTATGCAATCCATTGAGATACCTTTCAAGATTTTTTAAAGAGTTGGGAAACTCTGGAGGAGTCCGCGTTTGGGCTTACATGCGGGACAGGCGAAGAAATTACCTACTGCTAAGAGGCGCATACTGGGCTACGAAGAGGACCTTTTTCACTGTTGTCTAGACGATACCATGGAGTGGAAAAGCACAATCAGACGTTTTCCAAGACTGTTGAAGAGCAGGTGGAGCACATAGTTGGAATAGTCCACACTCTGGTACGAAAACTCTCCAAGCTGTATTGTTCCAATCACTCTCAGTTACTGAGTGTGGCAGGCAGCTCAACGACTGGAGTTACTACATAGTTAGCTCAACTCCCTCTAGAAGGGAAGCGGGAATCACTGGATCTAACCCACATCGAGCTAGTTCACACTTCCTGTGGTGCTACAGGAGGTCGCCTCCCGTGGTGTGTGTGCTGCGAAACCTTTCACCATATCTTCGATGCCGGAAATCCTGTTGTACCACGCGTCCTGGCTGTCGAGCTGCCGCCTGGTAGGGGTCGCTAAAGGTCTGGCACTTAGCATACGTTGTTGGCCAGTGTAATGTGTATGCTGCGGATTGGGTGGGCCGCTGTTTGTCTTGAGGTTGTTGTTCGCCCTGTGTCGCCAAGTCTTCGGCAGGTTGCTCTTCATCTGTTAGATGCGGTTCGTCTTGTAACTGTTCCTCACCCTCCAACTGTGATAGGTCCTGCGGATGTGAAGGTTCGGATGTCTGCTGCATGTCTTGTGGTTGTTTGCAGGATGGCTCCATCTTCCCCTTTCTAATGTGAAGAGCACGAATACCCGCTAGCTTCCGGTAATCTTTCTGCCTTCCCCTGGTCTTGGTAGTTGGCCCCTGTGGGTCTCCGCCGGACACCATGACCACCAATGACCCAGGTTCGTGTGCAGTTGATATATCTTGGAATGATGGATTGTTGTCCCCCTGAGTCGTATCTTCTGCTTTGCATGTAGGGTCCCGAGGACCTCGAGACAGGGCGTCCGCTACCTGGTTACTGGATCCTGGCAAGTAGGTGATGGTGAGCTTGGGGAACTCTGCCCGGAAATCGAGCCATCGTGCTGTGCGGCCGCGTAGTGGTTTTGAAGCTTTGAGTTGTTGTAGGTTAGTTAGGGCCTGGCGGTCAGTATAAGCTGTCACTTCCGATGTCCGCAGTAGATGAGCCCACTTGTCTAGTGCGGTAACTAGGGCCAATAATTCCTGGTCATATATAGAGTACCTTATGTGCGCTGGGCTCATTGTCTGACTCAGGAACCCAATCGGTTTACCCTCCTCTTCCAGTACCGCCCCTAGAGCGTAGTCGGTGTAAAGGCTGAAGGGTTTGGTGGTGTCGGGTATCTGGAGCGTGGTGTAGTCAATGAGTTTCTGTTTGAGTTCGCGTACTGCGTGTGTGTGTGCCTCAGTCCACCGAAAGGGGACCCCTTTTCTTGTAGGGTCGAGTAAAGGGCGGGCCACTCTCGCATAGTCGGCCCCCATAAACATGCGACAGTAATTCACCGTACCTAGGAACTGCCGCACTTGGGTATCATTCTCCAATACCTCAGGACACTGTTGTACCGCGGAGATCTTGTCTGCAGCTGGTTTGATGCCATCAGCACTGACGGTATATCCTAGGTAAGTGAGCTCTCTTCTGGCAAACTCACACTTGCTGAACTTGGGGTAGAAGTGATTTGCCAGAAGAATGCCCAACACCTTGCGTAGTAGTTCCGCATGACTGGGGAGATCAGGGCTATATATCAATATGTCATCCAAATATGCTATTACCCCTTGGCCTAGGAACGGTTGTAGATAGGTGTTGATGTTTGCTTGAAAAGTTGCAGGCGCCCCTTTCAACCCGAAGGGCATTACCTTATATTCGAATAGCCCAAGTACGGACCGAAATGCTGTCTTCCAGCGATCTTCCTTTGCCATCCTAATCTGATGATAGCCAGATTCAAGATCCAGCGAAGAAAAATACTTAGCTCCTCCCAGCATTTCCAAGATGGTGGCGATAGGGGGTAGTGGGAAGTCGGGGGCTATGGTGAGAGCATTTACCTCTTTGTAGTTAACAACCATCCTCATCTTTTTGTCCCCCGACCCGTCCGATTTCTTATCCACCATAATGGTTGGGGCACATATCGGTGAGAAAGTCGGGCCTATCCATCCATTGGCCGTTAGTCTTGCTATTTCCTGTTTGTGTGCCTGCAGTTGCTCAGGAGCCATTCGGTAGATTGCTGATTTGGAGGGCAACTTTCTAGGTACTAAGGCAACGCCGGTGGCAACTGGTCAGGGAAGACCCTGCGATATTCTCTCAGAACTTCTGGGATTATGTGAGGTGTTGCTAGTGCTGCTGTGGAGTCTATCCATTCATCACCTTCAACAACCCAAACCATCAAAGCCACTACGCGGCCGCGCAGCTCGATGGCTGGATTTCCTTGCTGAATTCCCGAAGCTCACCATCACCTACTTGCCAGGATCAAGTAACCAGGTTGAGGACGCTCTCTCTCGAGTTCCTCGGGACCCTGCATACGAAGCACAAGACACAACTCTGTGGACTAACAACAAATCATCCCAAGATGTATCCACTACACCCAAACCTGGATCGTTGACGGTCATGGTATCCGGCGGAGATCCACTGGGACCAGCTACCAAGACCAGGGGTAGACAGACGGATTACCGGAAGCTCGCCGGTATCCCTCTTGATCACACCAGAAGGAGGCAGACGGAGCCATCCTGCAACGAACCACAAGACATACCGCAGACACCAGAACTTCTACATCCTCAGGACCTACCACAGATTGAGGACGAGGTGCAGTTACAAGGCGGACCGCAGCTAACAAATGAGGAGCAACCTGCCGAAGACCTGACGACACAGGGCGAACAACAACCTCAAGACAAACAGCAGCCCACCCAATCCACAGCATACACTTTAGACTGGCCCTCAGCATATGCTAAGTGCCAGACCTTCAGCGGTCCCTACCAGCCGGCAGCTCAACAGGCAGGACGCATTGTACAACAGGATATCCAACATCGTCGGTATAGTTTCCGCTATAGATTCCCCTACCTGCAAATCAACATCAGCGGGATCGGGTTGATCTGCGTTCCGCAGCTTCCGGAATTTTTGACATACATTCTGTACAAGCACTATGATCATATGACAGCAGGCCATCGATGTCAAAAGAAGACGTACCAGGCCATCAGCAGGCATTATTATTGGCCGGGTATGCGAACATATACGAACGCCTATGTGGAGTGCTGCACAGTGTCGGGCGTCTAAGTCAATTAATCAGAAACCTGCAGGCCTATTACAACAGCTAGTGATCCCACCAAGAAGGTGGAGTCATGCACGTCTTGATTGTGTTACCGACTTATCTCAAACAGCTTGTGGAAACGACGCTATCCTCGTCCTGGTCGACACCCTCAGTAAAATAACTCATTTTATTCCCACAAGGAAGGCATCGTCAGTAGCGGACAGTGTCACCCTTCTAGCGGATCGTCTGATTCGCTACCATGGCTTCCTAGACATCTTGATCTGGGACCGGGACCCAAGATTCCAATCGGAGATATGGACTCACCTTTGCGCGCGTTTCAACATCAAACGAGCGAAATCCTCCCCCTATCACCCGCAAACGGATGGGCAGACGGAGAGGGTGAATAGGACTCTGGAACAGATGATAAGAACATACATAAAATCCAATGAGAAGGAATGGGAAGGATTGCTACCAGCATTGGAATTAGCCTACAATACTACTCATCACTCCTCGACGGAGCTGTCTCCGTTCGAGGTTATGATAGGGGAGAACCGAATAACCGTGGCAGACCTGGACATCCTCGGTTCCCTTCCTCCCACATTGTCACCACCGATGACTAGAACCTTCCGGCAGCTCTGTGACCGCGCACAAGGACACATCCTGAGAGCAAAATGGAGGCAGAAGTACTACGCGGACACTGAACGGAGGGAAGTAGAATACCAAGTTGGAGACAAGGTGTGGTTTAGTGCCAAACACCTACCGGCCCTGAACGATTGTTCTAAATTCGAGCCCCGATATAGGGGGCCATACTCGGTGACGGAGCTCATCGGAAAGGTTGCTTACCGTCTTGCCTTGCCCGCCTCGTATGCGGGGCATAACGTCTTTCATGTATCTCAGCTGATACCACATCGGCAGCGAGAGAAGATTCAAGTACCTCGAGAAGCTCCGGTGGGTTGGCCACCAGTTCCTGATGCGGCCGGTAATCCAACTGATCAATTTCTGGTGGATTATATCATGGACCAGAGGGGTAGGGGGGCCTCCGCCAGCTATCTTGTGAAGTGGAGAGGCGCACCTGAGGAAAACGCAACATGGGAGCCAGCGCACCACCTTGAAGGTTGTCCGGAACTGGTCTGAGCCTGGAAACGCCGCCAACACAAGCAGCAGCGAGATGCACGCAACCAAATCCTCACGTCTACGCCAGATCCGCCTACTTCATCATCTTGGACTTCATGAAGTCCAGCAGCCTTTCATACTCCAGGAAGGGGGGAGAGGGTGCCTTCGCACCCTAATGACACCTTTATAAGCTCTACACGACGGGAATGTAGTGGGGGGAAGCCCCTAACAAAGACCAGATTGCCGCCTTTCACGAGTTAAATCACTCCTTGCTACAAATAGTGCAACGAGCCGAGCGAATTCACACCCGACCGTGACCCCTTTGGTGCCAGTTTCGGTGCACGTACTAATAGGACACCGACGGTGATCGTTTAGACACTTTCCTTGATCTTTCTAGCCAGCCCCTTTGCAAGTGTAAATGCATCTACAAACTGCAGACGGACTGCGCTGCAACATGACCGGTCAGGCTGAAGGGGGGGTGACACGGTTGCTTTTTGTTCTGTTCTCCGTGCAACATACTGTCGCCAACTTGACGAGCAGGTATTCTTTGTCAGTGCATTCCCTGCCTGTAAATACCGGCAATTACACCACGTTTCTGTTAAGAGATGTCAGTGCTCCTTCATTTGTGAAGGACAATCTGGATTGGTAGCCGTTCTGAAGTTTCACGGAAAATAATCAATGACAATTTCAAATTCCTAGCTGCTCTCCTACACTGGCCAAAGATCGGAACCTGAACACATCCCCCTGCCTGTGATCGGAGAGTAATAATGCACAGAACAGATGGAAATGCAACGGTTTGTTGATTGTGGTTGGATATGCAAGAACGTGCAGAGTGCTGCGCCTCATAGACAAGCACGCAATTACTGGATGCGTAAACTGTCTGCGCCGTACATACTTCGTGCATGTGCCTCCTCCATTCAATCGCAGAAGCAAATATATCTGCATCTGTATCAGTCTTTACGCATACTATTATACACAGTCAGGTGATCACTACACAAACCTCCCACTATAACGGTACGTTGTCTAACTGGGCGTTCACTCATACTTTCCAGCTTCACTAGGCTCGTGCGAGAACTGCTTACGAAACCAGCTATTCTGATGCCCCGGGATGGTCTTACGACCATCCCGGGGAATCAGAATGCTGCAAGTTCCAATTCACGTAAGATTACATTTGTTAACAAAGGGATGAGTATATAGAATAAAGAAACTGTGTTCTGAAATGACCCCTGTCTTGGCTGGGTGTCAGCGCCCAACCTGCAAGATGGCCGGGGGATACCAACGGTGACGACACAGTCAGGAGCCTGACCTATAACTGCCATCCCCCAAAGTCGAATTTACATACATAATACTCCTATATAGTAATAATTCTATTTCTTTTTCAATTAGATCTCTAAAGCGGCCTACCTGGTACCCAAGTAGTGACTAGGTAGCAGCAGGAGGGCAAGCGGCTGCTGCAGCTGGTGGTGGAGCTCCTCCCACAGCGTTAGCAGCAGCAGCAGCATCGAAGCATTTGCCTCTTGATAACCCTTTTTTGGGACAATCGCTGCCTTCTGCTGAGGCATGCAGCAGCAGCAGCAGCAGCCCCACCAGCACGAAGGAGCAAGATGCTTGCTTCCGCAGCAGCAGCAGCAGCCTGGCAGAAGCCATCAATGGCAGCAACAGCTGCAACAACTTTCTCATGGGCAGCGGCACCCTGACTACCTGGGCAGTGGGTAGCTGCGCTGTTGGAGGGCGCCAGAGCAGCAACAGCAGCAGCAGCAACGGCAGCAAAATGAAGAATGACTCAACAGTTGGCAAAGGAGAGGATAGCAGCGGCTTTGCGTGTATGCAACAGGAGCAGGAGCAGCAGCAGTTGGGGCTACCACGCCGAACTTGCATGCTTCCTCCCTTATTTCTTTTAAACCAGCTGATTATTGGACACGCACCTGACGCTCAGGAGCTGCAACAGGGACGGGAGCAGCAGCAACAAAAGCAACAACGACAGCAGCACCAACCGCAGCAGCAGCCAGAGGCCGAAAAGGGAGGTACTGATACTCGCGGAGACAGGCTCAACAGCAGTAACAGCAAATCACAAAAGCCCTCTCCAGTGGAGGAGTCCCTTGTAGGATCGTCTCTCAGCAGCAGCAACAACATAAGAGCAGCCACCGAGACAACACCAGAGGCAGCGCTGCCACGGACTGCAACACCCGAAGAAGATGTGGCGCGCGGACGTGGCCTGGAAGCCGTTGGATCTGCTGCTGTTGGTGCTGCAGTTGCTGCAGACGGGGACGCAGAGCTGGAGGCGTTGCTGCAGCGTCTACAGATTGTGTCAGCGGGCGATCGGCCTACCCCTCGTAACAGCAGCAGAGTTCCTTCTCTCACCTCTAGCAAGTGCGTTGCTGTTGCCACTGCTTCTGCGCTTCGTGCGGTACCCTCCCAGGGTGGAAACGCCCAAGGAGCTCACCGGCAACAGCTACTGCAGCAGCAGCTACCACAAGTACAGCAGCAATCTCTCCACAATGCTGAGGTAGAGGAGGCGTTAGAAGACACTCCTTCGGATGCTGTCCTTTGCAGGTCCAGTAGCAGCACGGAACTGACGCTGCCTATGCACTTGAGAGAAGATACTTTAGGGGCTTCGGGAAGCTTCGGAAGCAACTGCGTGCAGCAGCAACATGGACTTGCTTGCGCGCGTTCAGGAGCCGCAGCAGCAGCAGCAGCAGCTGCTGCTGCTGCTGAGGGGTCAATGCTACCGCCTCTGGATGAGGTCCCCACAGCGGGACAAGAGGCCGAAAGCTCGGAAGACGAATCTTCTGTTGCTGATGCAGCGAACAAATGCGAATCTGGAGCGGCTGCAGCAACAGCAGCAACAACAGCAGTAGCAGCAGCAGCATCAGCAGCACAGGAGGCAGGAGCAGCAGAACTGAATGCCACCGAGGCGTCAGGTCCTAGTGCTTTCCGGAATGCGAGAGTGGATACTGCACAAGCCAGTGCAGCAGCGGCAGCAGCTGCAGGAGCATGCAAGGTGGCAGGTTCAGAAGCAGCAGCTGCAGCAGCCGCAGCAAAGGAACGTCTCATTGCTCGCCTACGGTTATTTAAAAATGGATTCCCCCCCAAGCTGCGGTGCCGTATTTGGCTGGCACTGCTTGAAGTGGAGGACTTAGGGCCGCTGCAGCAGCAGCATCTCTCAAGCCTCATTGCTCAGACACCCCTAGACGAGCCAAACCAAGTGAGCTGCTGCGGCCGAGGTCGCTGCTGCTGCTGCGGTCGGTCGGGCCACTGCTGTTGCTGCCGACAAGGCCACTGCTACTTCTACTGGGAATACGCTCGGTCTGTTGTTACTTTGGTAGAGTGTGTTGTTTGTGCTTGTCGGGTACCGCAGAGGGGGGGGGGGC
>NW_013563582.1:0-7357 GCF_000499605.1 Eimeria maxima | reverse complement strand
GGGGGGGGGGGGTAGACAGAGGGGTTGCTGCTAATGCTAATTCTACTGCTGCCGTTGCTGTTGCTATTGCTGTTGCTGCAGAGGGTCATTAAGAGCGATGTAGAACGGACGCGCGCGCGGCTGGCGGTGTTTAGGGAGGCGAAAACGCGAAAGCTGATGGAACAGATGCTGACATATTACTGCAAATCGCATGCGCTGAAGTATAAGCAGGGCCTCAACGAGCTCCTCGGTAAGGATCCACTGTTGCAGCTGCACAAGAAGCAGCAGCAGCAGCTGAGGAGCACAAGGAGCGCAGGCTGCTCTCGTGTAGGCGCTGCAGGCTGGAAGCAACCGGAAGAGGACTTGCGCAGAGTTGCTGAGGTCTCGCTGGCAGGGCTTTTGTGGTTGTGTGCACGTCTGCCCTGAGCCTCTCATGGTGTTTAGCCTTTCTGTGTATAGCCTTTCCCTTGTTTGCATTTGTAAATATTGACATTCATGTGTGTGTTTCTTCTTGAACATACGTTCGTGTATACATTTGTGCTGTATGAGTCCGTCTGCGTGTATGTGTATGTACGTGTTAATGCAAGATTTTATGAATCCCTGTGTGTGTGTGTGTGTGTATGTGTGTGTCTATTTGTGCGCATATGTGTATGCAGCTCCCTTTCTGTATTTGGGGGCATCAGAAGGAGGCTTCGAGACTTGGGAGGTGTACTGCTGTTTTGTGGCATTTGTTGGGAGATTTCTGCCTGGGTAGTTTGCGGACGACGACTTCACAGCTTTGCAGTCTTCTTTTCAGCATTTCAACCGCCTCCTCGCCTACCACGATCCCACCTTGGCAATCTTTTTGGGTAGGCAAACACCCACCCAACCCCACCCATGCACGCGCATGCACATATGCATGCATGCCTGCAAGCATGCAGCCCTGAACAGGACAAGCACTGGCCAAGACAAACCAGCCTCCACGTTATACGCAACAAACACAAACCATAGCGAAGTGGCTACAAACTCAACCCCGCTGCCAGAGGCGCACGGAGTATAGATCACATGAGATTCTCATACACTGCCTATAGGAGTTCAAGGCGATGACATTCGGCCCAAGGTTTAGGGTCTTCGGGGTTTAGGATTTACGCTTTCGGGTTCAGGCAGGAAGCGTTGGGTTTTAAGGCGTATTTGGGGTTCCGCGCGTGTGTTTGTAGTTTGAACTTTGGGCTGTTCATTAGGGTCTAGGGTTTGCAGCACTGTCTACCCTTTGCGGCCTAGGACCGGGCCTGTTAGAATTTATTTTATTAGGATATTATAATTAATATTACTATTATTGTTATTATTAGTACTATTATCATGATTATTTAGGGTAGTAGTATTATATTTTTTATGTTAGGGTTTATTGGGGGGCTTAAAGGGTGGATGGCGTTTCAATTTGATGTTTGCTTTGCAGAGAGGCACTTTGCGACTCCGGAGTTGTATGTGACGCCCTGGTTTTTAACTTTGTTTTCGTCAAAGGTGCAGCTGCCGGTATTGTTTGTATTATGGGATTGGCTAATGTTGGAACGCGACAGCGTCTTCTTCTGCTTTATTTCCCTTGCAATCCTTATCAGCAACAGACGACTGCTGCTCCGCACTGAGGTATCCCAGCTGCCAGAGACGCTGAGCAAACTCTCCATAAACTCCGTCCCAGAACTTGCGCTTGTAAGGCGTTATCTTCCGATGCTTTTGCTACTCTTGCTGCTGTTGCTCCTTCTGGTGAGGTGCACGTGGAGTGTAGTGGAGCCGTGCGGCTTGGGAGGCACAGCTGCTTCCTCCGTGCGTTTTCTGTTGCTGTTTGCTGCAGTTGTGGCGCCTTGCACAGGACCTCCGCAATCAGACGCCTCTCAGCTTCTCGTACAGTTTTTGCGCGTCACAGGTCAGAATCCGTTGCGTCGCTGCTGCTGCTGCTTCGTCAGCTGGTGGATGTTGCTCCTGCTGGTTGTGCTGCTGCTGCTGCTGCTGCTACGCCCGTCTCTCCCAACGAGGGGGCCTTTGCTGTCGCCGCTGTTAGGAGCTGCCGTTAAAATGGCACTTGCTCTTGTTCTTGACTTGTAGATCGTGACGCTGCTGCTGTTGCTATTGTTGTTGCAGACAGGAAGCACGGATCATCACATACAGCCTTTGCAGCCGATGGAGTCTGAACGGGTTTTCTTTATGTTGCCCCAGGAAGTACTCAAGTGAGCCATTCATTACTGCTATTTGCGCGGCTCGCTGTGTGAGCGCCGGACCAAGGGGTTTTCAGTGGACCGCAGCACTGGCACGAGCAGCAGCTGAACGCTGAGTTGTACTGCTTCTGACTTGTTTCATGCATGCGTTTTCTCTTCTGTGAGAAGCTTCTCGCTGTTTGGTGCTGCTGCTTCCTTCCCCGCAGCCACGCTTACGGCCGTACGTCGGCGCCTCTTTTCCCTCCGTGTGAAACCGTTGGGTTCCGTGGATACTGCACCAGCGTGGGCTCAACTACAGCGGCAGCTGCATCAGGAGCGGCAGCAGCTTGTGCTGCAGATGCATGCACTGGTTCGCAGTGGACGAGAGAAGACTCGGTTGTAGGGCGCAGTCCTACTTGGAAGCTCCTGCTTCTGGATTTGAGGCCTCAGTGGCTCTTCGAGGGTGGGCGGCTGCCCCCAGCCATTCACGTTGATGCGCTAGGGGACTGGAAACAAACGCTACCTGCTCTCGTGGGCGCCATCGATCCCTCAACGACAGCAGCAACGACGGCCGTGGACGGTCAGCCCACCAGAAGCAGCTTGAGTGAGTACCTCAGAGGTAGCAGCTGCTGCTGCTCGCATTCCACCTCCTGCTGCGGTGGCGGTGGTAGGAATACAGTACACTAAGGGGCTGCGCCGTGCGAGGCCACGTAGCAGCCGTGCTCCTAGTCTGCTGCGCCTGGCTGCTGCTGCTGGTCACCGCAAGCGACCCTCAGCAGCATGCGGGTGGAGCAGCAGAACGGTGGCATCTGCCACTGTCCTGTGGATTTAGTAGGACATGTGATGTGCTACTGTTCTTGCTGCTTGTGCTGCGTTGGCTACAGGCAGCGGCGGCGGCAGCCCGTCTGTGGGGAGTTCTCCGGGAAGCAGAGCAGCACGTGAAGACGTCGATAGGCAGAGACTGCAGCGGCGGCGAGCCACGCGCCTGCTGCGCTCGCTGAAGTGGAAAGGTTCCCCTGGGGATTCCCGTTCCTCATCATCTGCTGGGGGCGTTGGATCTGCATCATCTGCAGCAGCAGCAACAGCAGCTGGGGCAGCTACGGCAGCCGTCAGGGGGGCCCACGCAGGCCGACCTTCGCGAGCTTCGTCCGTTGCTGCTGTGAACGTGGTATCGTCGCAAACCGCATTAGCAACAACACGACGGGGGTCCACAAATTCCCAGTCCTCAAGGGTTGAGATGCAGCAGCGCAAGCAGCACACAGCAACATCAGCAGCAGTGGCCCGGCCCCCCCACCGTCGCTGCATGTCAGAGCCGTTTCCTCGGGGAGATGTCAGCCCTGCCTGGTGGCTGCGTAACTCGTCCTCTGAGGGTGCGGCAGCAGGAGCAGAAGGGTTTCCCCCGCCTTTGACTACCGCTTGTAGTTGCCTGGAGACTGCAATCGTGCAGCCTCTGTGTCAGGCAGAGGGGTCGCATTGGAGGGTTCCCTCAGTCTTGCGCTGCAGCAGCAGCAACGCTCAGCAGCAGCCAACGTCTGTGCCGGCGTTTTTGACTGCACCAAACGACGGAGATGAAGTGGAAGCAGGAGCAGCGGCGACAGCAAAGCCGAATAAGATGCACCTGGATATACGGCGTGGGTCGCACCTCGTAGGGAAGCAGCTACAGGAAAAGAGGCAACAGAGACAGGAGCATCAGCAGGAGTTGCAGTATCAAGAAGAGGACAAAGAAAAGTGCGAGGACGGCGCGAGTGTGCAGGGGTCTCGTCCAGGCGACGGCGCCTTGCCACAAACAGACGAGCACCAGACAGTGAGCACTGCAACAAGAAAGAGTAGCGCTGATTGCGTTGGAAAAGCTGCGGCATACGGCAGCGGCTGCACCAGTGGTGGGGCATCCGAGACTGCGGGGGACAGAGCTGCAGACTTGGATGTGTTTTGCTGCACCTCGTTGACCCCGGAGGAGAATCGAAAGGCCTTCGGCTTGCACCAGCTGCAGGTGCCTTCTCACCATGTCTGCCTCCTCACGGAGGATGGCACGCTTGACGCAAACGCTGCAGAGATATACCACTTCTTAACGGAAGAGATGGCGCTGAGGTTAGCAGTCACACACTGCAGCAAATGGCGTCATAGCAGCCAGTTCCAAGCAAGCAAGCGGCGCTTTACAGCAACTCGTTGTCGCTGTTGTCCTCGACGCCAACGTGTATTTTTGTCTTTCAGTTTGAATTTTGTGGGTGTGTGGATGTGTGGATCCGCTTTTTGCAATGGACGTACTCAGTGATGTGTGTGTGTAGTGTCTTGAGTGTATCCCCTGTCATTCTTGCAGTGAATGTAGTTTAGCTGTTGCTGCTTTCTGCTCTGCAGGTGGGTCTCCTTTGTCCGTGGTGGATACGTCGCGTGTCATTGGCTGGCAATGCAGCAGCAGCTCGAGCTGGTGGACCACATGACGAGCACGTGCTCTTTCTGCTCCGCGGAGGCCCGGCAACAGCAGCAACGCCTTGAGGAGCAGCAGCAGCAGCAGCATTCGGCTCGCCGAGGCAGTCGTCATTCTGTTTTGTCTCGAGCATGGAGTTCGTCTTCTCTCTCATCAGATGTTAACTCTTCCGCCTCGACGACGCCTTTTAACTTCCCTCCTCTGGCTTCGTCCCCGTCAATTAACATCGTTCGCATGCAGCACCAGCATCAACAGCACCAGCAGCACCACCAGCAACGGCAGCAACAGCAGCAGGTAAGGAGCAACAGCACGTCCAGGCCAAGCGGTGCTCAGGGCCTTAACTTGGGGGGTATTTTAGGCGCCTGGCGGCGGCTGTCCAGCGCGAAGTCTCCACGGGGCTTTTCTTCCAAAGGGAGGAAATCAGCAGTAGCGACAGCAGAAGCAGCAGCTGCAACAGTAGCAGCAAGCTTGTCAGAAGCAGTAACGCATGCAGTCATGGATCGTACGCCAGAATCGGGCCCGTACCTTCCCAACTTATGCGCATTGTGCAGCAGCAGCTTCAGCAGTTGTAGCAGCAAAAGCAGCAGCACCCGCAGCAGCGGTTTGATCCCTGCCTTCGCGCCTCAGGAATGCAGCCCGTTGCCCCTGCAGCAACGGTGGCCCAGCGACGGCGATAGTAGCAAAGGGTGCCTGTCTTGTGGGTCTCCTCTGCCTGCGAGCGGATGGTCTGCTGCTGCCTCTCCAGCGGGAGATCGTTCTACTGCTACCGTTGCTTCTGACGAAAAGCTGCCACCCCAGCTGCCTTTTCAGCGCTGGGCATCTTTGCTCTCCTTGCCAACGCACCGTCTTGTGCTACTGAGGGTTCCTCGCTATGCCCTGCAAGTGTTCTTAGGGTCTTCGGATGTGAGGAGCTTCCCTTGTTATATAGAGGCCGTGTTGCAGCCACCGTTGCATCTACTGCTGCAGCGGCAGCACACTGCCGCCGCTGCAGCATCTGGTGGATGTGAGCAAAGCTCCAGCGAAGCCCTGCCGCCAATTTTGTCCGAGGCACGTAGCGCAGCATCCCATATAAGCAGGAACATGGCTGCAGAAGCTAGCCAAAGCCGAGAAGGCTATTTGCCTTCCCTTGCGCAGCTTTCCAGTATCGCCCCTCGCGCTGCTGCTTCAGAGTCGTTACTGGGGGGAGCAGCGCCTCTGACTGCTCGTTCTCTGTCGCTGTTGCTTCAGTGGCACTCCTCCTCAGCCTCCCCTATCTGCAATGGCACCGACAGCCAGCAGAACGCCTGCGCCCAGCAGCAGCAGCTGGTGAGTCGCGGGGGTTCCCACGGCTTGCTAACCAAGCGCAGTAGCAGTGGAAGCGGGCCTGGCTGTGACGGGTCAGCAGCTTCGTCGATGCCTGTGGCGGAGGGTTACGAACACTTGTCGTCCTGGCTCTTCAACGCTCCAGACAGGAGACTTTGTGAAGTAGTAGTGACTCCCGACCGCCTCGTGCTCGTCAGTGGCGTGCAGCAGCAGCAGATGCTGATGCTGCAACGGAAGCAGGACCACCAGCAGCAAGGAAATGAAGGAGTAATAGGCATCACGAAGCTCGCACGGTGGCCTGAGGAAAGTCCCAGAGGTGCAGATGAATTTGAGGGCGCCGCACAGTGGCGGCTTATTGCTGACCTCTTGGGTCTCCCCCCTCCGTGGCAGCTAAAGGCTCAGCAGCAGCAGGAGCAGGAGGAACCTCCACGGGACTCCCAGCAGCAGCACCACCAACACCAGCAAACGCTGCTTCAGCAGCAACAGGATGACTCTGTTGATGTGTATTCCTCAATGGAACTGGCGGAGACCCACAAAATAACGAGTAGGAAGAATGATGCAAGACTTTTATGTTTTTACTTCAATGCTACAAAGGTAGGCTCCAGCTAAAGCGAATGTCTAGAGCTGTTCGAAGCCGCCGCACAGACAGCCGTGCGGGGGAGGGATTAAGGTTTTGTGGAGAAATAAGTAGTAGTGCTTGGCAATTTGAAGCGTCAGTATATGGGCAGCGAATCCCACTTGCGAGAGGCCCAACAGTGCTAAGTAGGCCCTTGGGCATTAACAAGCGGAATGAGGGGAAGTATGCTGTAGTTGGCCTAAACTCGGGTTGATCCTAGAGGTGGCATGCGGTCTCTGTTGAGCAGAAGCACAAGCATTTCGTGTGTTTACCTGATGCTGCGAACGTTGTATTTTGGGACGGAGCACGTTCTGCTATATTGCTGGTGGTATTGCTACATTGGGAACTGGCGCTTGCGTGTGTTGGCTTCTGCTGCAGTCGCAGCCGCTGATGGTTTTGAGGTTCCCGGATGACAGCTCAGCGAAGGGCTGCATTGCCCACGTCAAAAGTGAGTCGTACACTGCAGCTCATACGTTTCTCGTGAGGGTTACAGGGATGTCTTGATGGACCTGGCCAGATGGCAGGGGTACAAAAACCACTCCGGTTCTTCATGCGTTGTTTGCCCTCAGAAATGTATCGAGCGTACCGCATGCGAAGACATGAGCAACAGCAGCAGCATCACCAACAGCCGGGGCAAGAGGCGTGAGACATGCGGCGCCGTGTTAGGGCTTTTGATTTGTTCCGCGCCTGCTCTTGTTAGGTCATGGCGTAGGCGTCAGCGTAAATGCAACGGGACCAACAGGAGAGACCCAACGCCCCTCTCAACGGCCTCCCCCTCCTTAGGTCACGTCAGTGATCCCCTTGGTTCCCACTTAGTGCTACTCGTACGATGCGTACGCCCCTTTTTTTTTTGGGGGGGGAGGGGCC
>NW_013563581.1:36941-49500 GCF_000499605.1 Eimeria maxima | reverse complement strand
TATATATATATATATATATATATATATATATATATATTGTAGAAAGTGATGCGTGTATTTATCTCTGTGTATGGGCTCCAGTACCTGTATGATTGCACATCTAGATACATATTGCCATTGTCTATCTACATGCCAACTTGGTTACCTGCTGAGTTCCTGACGACACAGCAGCTCTTGCATTGCAGCGGATGTGCTACGACTGCACGCTGATATAAGGTGTCACTGTGTGTCTTCGTGAAGCTGCTTCTGTGTAATGCAGTTGGGTTGGTTGGATCATGGATCTAGGGGCTCTTCGTTGGTCGTTTACGGGCAAGACGGAGGAGGAGCGCCGGAAGCAGGTGCTGCTGTTGATGTGCGATTTGCCCCTGCTGCTGCACGCTCTCTTCTCTGTCTGCTTCAACAACTGCTTGGGCTTTACGCTCATCCCCGAAGCGCTAAACAAAGAAAACTGGCTGGGAGAGTTCCTGGAGGCTGTTCATCAGTGCCTTCAAGAAGTCGAGAGCGAGTACGACGCACGAGCGGAGCCAAATGCATGCTGCAGCCGTGGTATCGCAGAGACCCAGAAAGCTCTGTATTTCAGTGAAGTTTGTGTAGATAAAAGACCATGACCCCGATGCTTGCATCATCAGGGGGGAACCCAAGGGCGGCTGACCACAAAAATTATTTTGTGTGCGGGTGCTAGAGACCCTGGGGAAGGTGCAACGGCAGCTGCCGGCTGCCGACCCATCTTGCTGCTCTCTGTTGTGTTGGCTGCCCATTAGATCTGAAACGACACCTACAATGTGGATATCGCGGTTCTTCCGCGCAGTTGAGGGGGCGCACAAGGCGCTGGCCGCTATTGAAGAACAACGAAGGGCGGTGAATGTTGTAGCTCTAGAGCGCGACCTCGCACGTAGGCGTCACCTGCTGCGTCAAGTGGAGGCCATGCGGGATCGGCGGGCAGCAGCAACCCTACGGGCGGCCCAGAATGGAGACAGCACTAGCGACAGGGAGCTGCAAACAGAGGTGAGTGCTGTCGTGGTATGCGTGGCTCTTCTATGAGTGCACGGCGCGAAAAAGACAATGAATTTAGTGCACGTCCTTGTTGCCGTTGTTGCTGCTATGCTGCTACTGTGCAAGTTCTGTTACCTGCCCAGCAACCCTGCTACTATTGTAGCTGTGCATGTTGCGCTGTAGACGCCGGAAGAATGTGAGTTGTGGAGGGAAATTCACGCCTTGTCGGAGGCTGTGAAGACCCAGGTGTCTTTGCACTTGAATACATGGGGGCAGCAGTTGGCACACTACATAGACACACGGTATTTGCGACTAGAGCAGTACGAACGCTTGGAGTTGTGCAAAGAAGAGCGTCTCCGAGCGAGCCACCAGACGGTGAAGCAGGATGTGCTAGAGGTAGGGAAGTACATGACGCGAGAACAGAAGGCCCTGGCTGTGCGCAATAAACGTCGTGAGATCGGGGCCAATTATCTCCCCTACTTCACCCTCCGCTCACGGGTAGGTCTTTCAGGAACCATCTCCCTTTTCGCGCAGATCCGCTGTCACATCCTCTATTGGAGGGCTGGGTACAAGCGTTGTTGCGTGGAAGGCAAGATGTCATTTGCCAAGGAACACCGCTGATCATGACCAGCTAGGTAGGCACACCACGACTTGCCTCTGCCGTTGGTGCTGCCGTTGGTGCTGCCGCAGGTCGGGATGTTCGACGACTGCGTCGCTCGCATCAAGTATTTTGCCGGTACGCATAACGGTGCCTATAGATGGATTGGGGGCACCCCATGGACGAATGCACGTTTTGACGATTACTCTGAGGCGCAGTTCACAGTTACATTGTTTTCCAGTGAAGACATACCAGAAGTAATCGCCTGCAGGAAGCACATTGCAGCAAGTACTGTTTGTCATGGGAAACCGAGCCCTGGGGTCCCACCTCTAAGACGGCGGGTAGTAGAAAGCGTAGCTCCCACGGTCACGGCTGAGGCGCCACAGGTGTTGGGGTTTCGTTATGAGGCTGAGTTGCTTAGTCGCCGATGCCAGACAAGAGGGCCTGCCTGCATTTGAATGCAGTGTTTTTTGGCCACTGTTTCTCGGTGTACATGAATCGCAGGACTAGAGGGGGGCAATATGCCTTCAGCAGTGAACAGGACTTTGGGCGTCATAGCCCAGTACGCCGAAGTGAGGCCGAGCACTTGGGAGCGAGACGTGAAGGGAATTCATAGGCCTGAGGTGGAGGCCCTGTTGCAAGAAATTGCTAGCGCAGAAGAAGCAGATCGTTTGCTTGGAAGGCCGCTGTTTGAATGGGCCATGGAATACTGGCCGCAGCTCCGGAAGATTGTCGAGATCGGAGCGCAGCGGTAAATATTTGCACGGCCGCATGTCGTTTGAGTGTATTCTTTAGCAAGAAATGAGTCAAATGCAAGAGCTAAAACCAGAGCGTAGAGTTGGTGGGACAGGGAGTTTGGTGGGAGCCTGTGGACATCCTGCTACCTGACGTTGCACCTGCCGCTGCATTCTCTCGCATCTTGACCTTTTGTTGCAGAGTGTGTGTGTTCTCTGTTCCCTCTGCGTCCTCAGAGCTACCCAAAAAGCTAGAGCTCAGCTCGCGGAAACATCGAGTAAACTCGACGCCTGTCAGCAGGAGGCAACTTCTCTGCGGCAACAATTGCAGGACCTACAGGCGGAACTGCGACATTTGTGGGTAGGGCAACAGCAGCAACGCCAACAGCAAACCCTTGTGGGGATGCTGGATTTTGCAAGTATTAACATATCACTACACCAATTGCTGTGTATGTATGTGCGGCTGCAAGAGCCGTGCAAGAGAGCCAACGATCAATCGTTGTGCAGTGCTGTTGCAGCAGCGGACGAGCAGGATCACAGTGTTGCAGCAGCCGGAGCAGCTGCCGCTGCAGCAACTGCACCAGCAGCAATCGCCACAGCGAGTTCAGGACGGGCAACAACTGGGCCCAATGGGACCTGGAATAGCACACCGGGAAGCAACAAGCTTTGCAGGAAGTGCCAAGCACGACTTCGGGAGCTGTCATGCTACAGCTAGTGAAGTAAGGATGTGCGCGTCAGGGGACGTCTACCAACAGCACCGCAGTTGCAGAGCAAGCTGTAGAAGCCGGTTGACCGGAGATTGTTGTGGTGCTCCTTGTTTCCTTTTTTTCGCAGACCATTACAGAGCAAGATCCGGGAACCCATCCTACTGTGAGCGCTCGCACCCAGCTTAACTGCTTTCAACTTAACTGCACCCCAGGGCGTGCACCGCGGAGGGCAGCTTAGGGTTTTGAGTTTTAAGCTAGGGGCTTGAGCAAGGATCGCTCGCCTGTGTGATTGTTCTACTGCAGCCGCTTCTGCTGCTGTACTGCGATGGCCGCTCAGCGCACACTGTTATGGAGCGGGGGGACTTCCCGCGCATTCCAAAGGAAGTGAGGGACGGTGAGCTTTCCTTGGAAACATTTGGGCCATAGAGCGTATGGTAGGCTGAAATTTGAGACCTTCAGGGGTGCGTGCGCCGAACGTAACAGACGTCCATGCACGTTCACGTTTATGGGCCTTGATTTTCATAGGCCACACCGGCCACAAGGGAGGGGGGCTGTTTTGAGCGCAGACACTGTGGCTGGCAGGGCTGGCCCTCGGGCCGTAGTCTCTCGATTTCTGCTGCCTCCAACGCCCATTGTCTTCGAACCCCCAATCGATGTCAGCAAAAGCGGATGTATGACAAGGATACACAACCCGCCACCGGCATCGGGCCCTCACCACCTCCTTGGATGAACGTATACTCACATTGTGCTCTGCACAGCATTTTCGTGCCCGCTTCCTTTTCTTCTCTGGTGGAGGCCAGTTATATTGTGCCTTTGGTTTGTTTGGACTCGTTTCTCATTGGTGTTGTGTGGCTCTCCAAAATTATTCTTTTTCCGTACGCAGCGAGGCTGTGAAGCGTCTGAAACTAGACAGAGGAGGAGGCAAAGAAACGTGCTGAAGAATTGAAGCTGGTTGTGCGGCTGCGATGAGCTCTGCAGGTCTTTACGGATATCTGCCTGCTGGTCGGACGGACCACTTCACCCTTGATGTCGTTCTCAGACTGCCAGTGCTGAGCAGCGACGGCTTTCGAATGGTTTCGCTACATTCCAGCAGCAGTAGTCGAGGATATTCGCCACATAGGCAAATCAGCCAGCAACTCACTTCCGTCTACGACCCGCTAATTTGCACGCGCGTCAAAGAAGAAGGCTGCGGAGGAGCTCCTAGGATTTTCGGAAGCAACCAGGTGATGCATCCAACAGATATGCAGACACGATCTACACCGCATGAGGGTTGCACTGTCGTGGCGCATTTGTTTTCGGGATAAGCTGTAGTGAGTTTATGGCAGCTTGGTAGAACGACTTGTCCAGGGCCAAATCAAAACTCCTTGCACTTCCCGGAGTGTGTTTCTGTGGTCTTTCAGCGCGGGAGGTTTGAAAACGTGCGGGTGGGCACTGACATGTTTACCCAATCTGCGTGAGGTTATCAGAGTGATTTGTTGGGGTCATGGACTATCCGCTGTGGTCTTCCCTTAAAACTACAGCCATTACTATCATGTTCTACGCCTACTGGTGCCTGTTGTTCTTAGGACGTCCCATACAGATGCGCGCTGCTGCTGGGAGCAAGGTACTGGACCGTATCGAGAGGGAACAGTGACCGAGTACAGCGCGTAGACCTGGGAATTGGTACGGGGCCTTCGTGGTCTGCCCCGTATGGAGCAGGGGAGGTCCCGCCGTCTCCTTGTGAACAGTTCTTTTCATTTTTCAAGCAGGACATCAGTGAGACGACGCCAGGGAGGTATGCCTGACAGCGTTGGCCCACCGCTTTCTGTGTTCTATTCGTAGTGTCGTGTAGCCTTCGTTCTGCTGAAGAAGCAGTCGTGATCCCTGCGATCCCTGTGTGTCTCTTTCTGTGAGTGATTCCTGCAGGGAGGCTCCATTTATTCGGTGAGGATGCCTGCACATACATCCGATTATAACCTGATAGTTACTCCTCTACGTGGGTAAAAAGGGTCTTTTGTTGCCTCCTACTGCTTGCTGTGGCGTTCCAGGGTAACTCTGAGATGCCAGAAGGAGGTTTCACCGGGAAGCGGGAGGGATGGGCAGAAGCAGCCTCCAGCCATGCGCGTTCTTCCATTCATAAATGGAGAGCCTACTGAAACTTTGACAGTTCCCAGAATGCCAGACTTCTTCAAGATATGCAGCATTAGTGAGCGCGTTTGCCACCCTGCTGAGCGTGCACTGAACCCCTGTGTTATGCCCATGCCTATCGACAAGGGCAGTTTGGCCGAACGACAGACTGCCCTGCGCGAATATTCCACGTAGAACAAGACTCCCCTGGTCGCGCATCCGAAATGGTCCACACATTTGCATTTATGCATTTGTGTGACTTGTTTACAACACGGTATAGACACCTCAGTAGACAGTAAGTTGTGGATGAGCTTCGAGACTCTTCAATCCTGACTGTCTTTCACAGTGTGGTATTACTTAATGATCTGCAGGAGGGATGCCGCCAGCAGCCAAGCGCCACAAATTAGTTCAAGTTGTTGACAATGCAGTGGAGCTGCTTTATGTGCGAGGTGGGCATATCTGTTCGATCGTGACCATTCTGTTAATCCATTTAGAGTGAATGCTCGAGAAAACGTCGGCGTTCGAAGAGCTTAGAAACTTTAACCTGCATCTGTGCTTCCTTTCACGTGCGTTTCTCCAAAAGTTTTCAGCTGTGACTTCGACCCTGAAGACCTTCCTGCTCCCCCGGATCTGCAATTGCTGCTGCCTGGGCAACGATACGCGCCTTCATTGGCACAGGGTATATTGCCAGCTGACACTACCGGTTATGTACAGCCAGAAAAAGGATACGGCACAGGTCAGAGTACATCACGCTGTTTCGTGGAGAAGCCACAGCAGGCAAAACCGGGACGAGCGAGCTGTTGGTACGGGTCCGGGCGATACTGGTCAGGGGTTAGGACACTAGTCGGTCTCGCATCCAACGCAGACTGCAGCAGCGTGGCGGGCAACCATTTCTTGATTTCCTCTGCCTCAGTTGACGATGGAATTGAGGAACGGCGGCAGCAGCAGCTGATGCTGGAATCTCTGCTACGGCGGGATCCCACGGAGACGGGCAATCGCCACGCAATGGGCTTTCAACCTCAGCCACCGACAGGTACAGGGCATTCTTTCCGAGCAAGCGTGGAGTGCAACTCAAGGTCGGAACGTGTCTGGGGAACACTGCTTGGAGACGAACAGCAGCAGCAGAACACGCCAAGTCGAGCCGCAGAGCGGCTTGCGCGCAGTGCACCTGTCCCGCCTTTCATTCTACGAAAGCGAGGGGCCAGACAGACAGAGCCCGCCGCAGTTCCTGAAGAAGTGCTGAGAATTTCTGGGCAGAGGTCACCCCGTCAGGAGGTGGATTCTCAAACTAGCAAAGACGGTAGAGCCTGCCAGCCCGTGAAGGGCGAGCAAACAGTTTAAAATTTGGCTTAAGTAGCCTTTCATGCTTCTAGAAAGCGCGCATAATATGACGTACTCAAGTCGCACCGGGGCTGAAATCTGCCGATTCCGTTTTGTCAAATGATTGCGAGAACCTGCAACGAGCATCGCGTGTTCTTTCCCAGGAGGAGGCAGGCGTAGACTTGGGGAGCTTGTTGCGTGAAACTGGACGGAGGTTGTCACTCTGTCTAAACAGTTTTGGAGTTAAACCAGTTTCCCGAAAATTCTGGGGAAGTAAACTTGCAGCGCTGCAACAACTCCTTGCCAGTGCAGACACAAAAGGCCTACCCAGCACACTCCCAGCACGGCCAAAAGTGGGTGATTTCGGGCTCTAAGTTTAAAGCGAATGTACAGCGTATGGGCAGCATTAGTGGGGCCGCTCAACCTCGACCTTTCCACACTTTCGCGCAGGATCCTGAGGAGACGAACACACCCAGATGAGAACACACAGTGTGCTACAATCGGGCGACAATATGCCCTTGCACGTCGTCCTTGTATCTACGTCCTACTGGACAGGGCTACTGGCTACACGCTCAGGAGCTCAGGTACAGCGTACGGACGGCGAGCTACCCGCCGCAGGCTGTCATTTCTAGGGGTGGCCCCACAGTGCGTCCACAGCAGGCGTACCTGGCTGTGGACCGGTGTTTGTTCATCATGGCGAGGGTATCTGCCCGAAGGCGGCGTTTCCTGGTGGGGAGATTGCAGTTTGCCCCATAGTCTAGCAGAACCTGAAAAAGCAGCTGGGACTAAAAGCTCCGTTTCCTAGGCCGTTATGCGTATGTGGAGATACGGTAGGCAACTGCGGCAGTCTAGTTGCAATATTACAGATGAAAAAGTCTGATGGGTAGCGGTAATATACAGGTTTAATACGCGAAAGCTGTATCTGGAGGTATCCTGTAGAACCGTAGTTTACTGAGGCCCTATGCAGATGTAATACGGAACTCCAACATACAGACGTAGTTCACCGAGTCTTACGATGACTCGACCATACGATGACTCGACCAGGTATCAATGAGCCTCGTGCCGTACATCTGTATTTCGTATGCGTCAAGTGTCCTCACCTTGCAGACGTCTGAATAGCCCCGGGAGGCAGCTAGATGCAGCGCTGTCCAGCCTGCGTGGTTACGCGTGTTGATGAAGTCTGTGACTTTTCTTGAATTTCTCGAGTCGCTTGGGTTGGGGTTCCCAGATGAAAATGAACCAACCCGCTGCAGTAGCAGCATTATGCGGCAAAGAGCAGAACCACCTGGGGTTTCGTGTGGCCCTTTGCAGCCCATACACCTGCAGGTGATCAGTGAGCGTTCTGCCTCTGTTCCTTCATATTGTTCATGTTCTATCGCTTCTTGAACGCTGCTAGCTGGCACGGGGTCCACAAAGCGGCGGGCGTTGTAGACAAGGGCATGAAGCAGAGTATCTCCCGCGCTGCTGCGAGACTCCAGAGGTGAGCCGCTGTCTAACAGCAGCCTCAGCATGGGGCGACTTCCGCAGTAAAAGGCTGCAGTGCAGCCCCGTTCGTCTCTCGCCTTGACTAAACACGCGCGACAAAGAGGGAGGGTCATATGCACAGACTGGAGAGGACGGAGCCCCTCTGGAGCAGGGGGAGTGCACGCAACGGAGACTGCTGCAGTGCCAAGGCAGCTCTGACAAACTGCGCTTGCCTGTAGCTCGGTGGAGGCGTCCTCCTTCAGCAGCAAGGTGGCCAAGGGCACGTTGTTTGCTGCAGAGGCCACGTGGAGGGGAGTCAGGCCACTGGGTAGCGGAAAACTCGCTCTACTTCTTTTGTCGCTGCACTGTGGTGAGGCTAACAACAAAGCTGCTGCCTGAAGAAACAAGCGCACTGGAGCCTCAGCGTCGCCCTCAAGCACATGACATAGGAATCGCAGCTTCCTGGCCTCTATGATTTGTCGCTGTGCTACAGTGCAAGGCGATATCATGCTCTCCACAATAGTTCTACAAAAGGCGGTACATGCTAGAGGATAGTGCTGTCGGTTTGCTTGCTGTACTGTGCTGCATGATCATGGCGCCAAACAAAAGGCTGGTGTATAGAAGTGCACGGAAAGATAGTGCAGTGATACATCTGCATGAGAACTTGGAGGCACATGCTGCTGTTTCCCTCCAGTAAAGGTCAAAGCATTTGCACGGAGACGTTCCACCCACAATTTACTTCTGACAACAAACACTAATGCTTCCCCCCTGTATGTGGCGGTCAACACTTTGGTAGCTAGCGAAACATCATTACGCTTGCATATAAACTAAAGTCAGGTCTAAAACCTGTACATATTGCAGCTGGACCCCTACTCATGCCTACGAAATCACTGCTATCACCCGGTGCGAGCGGCGTACCCTCAGGCTGTGTTTTTTAATAGCATATTCAAGTGGGAAAACTCCTCGTTCAGAAGGCACCGAGAGAGACGCTCCTCTGGCGAGCAGCAAGCGAACCAAGTCGAAGGCCTCGTCAAGTGTTCGCTGCAGCGACTCCTGGCACTCAGATATGGAGCCATCTGTATTAGCTCTCAGCGATTTCACAGCTTCCTTTACAAGCCTCTCGCTCTCGATGGCCTCTGCTAGAGCCGCCAAAAGCAGGGGCCTACGCTCCCCTACCGGCTCGTCCGTCATTATATCAGGGGAGACAGAGCACGAATCGACTAGCATCTCGGCGGCCTGCAGCAGCCACTGGCTGCCTCCGAGAGAAGCCCGTTTCTCAGGGCGTTTTGGAAAAGTATAGGAAGGCAAAGAAGTGTTATCTGCCTCCGCCTCTTCAGACTCCGAACGTGCAGCAGAAGCTTCCGCACTCGGCTTCACAGGTGGATATTCAAACGCAGGCGGTGACTGTCCTCTTGGAGAAGAGGATGCATCTGACCGCAGGCATATACAACACTGTTGTGAAGCCTCCCTAGATGGTAGAGACGTGCACGTGCGGGGGGGACTTCGTACGGCTGCACTTAAAGTCTGTCAGGCCCACGTAAACTCAAGTGTGTTCTAAGATGTATATACATTGCAGCTGAGCTCATGCTCTTGCCTACGGACTAACCACCGAGAAGTGTCAATATGTGACAACAAAGCTGCATTCATGTGAAGTATCTCCACTCGACTCTGAGGTTTAGCAAATTCTCGCAGCCCTTGGCTTCCGGGGCGGATTAAGGAGCATGTGAGATGCTTTGGTGCGATGTTGTGAATGTAATAAATCGAACGTTCTTTTATGGATAACGCCTATTGTTGGCTGTGACACTGTGTGACGCCTGGATGAGCTAAACGGAGAGAAAATAATACGATGGGAGAAATGCAAGCTGATGATAGGCTTCAGCAGGAGAAATGCATCCTACACATGTGGCAAGCACGGAGGTTGTCGGGCCTCGCTCACCTCCTCCAAAGGGAGACTCTACACAAGGTTGTTCGGTTTTTCGTGTGTCCATTTTCCTCCCCGGCGTTTTGTCTTAGAGTGCTGCTTTGCAGTAACCGTACGAAGCTACCTTTGCTTTTAGGCGTTGGCGTGAGGAATGCGACACGACGGAGTCTTTTCATGTGGAGTATTCGCTTTCTTTTCTTGCCCTACGGACACTGCAGGAGAAGCCCATGGATAGGGCTACCAGGGAGAAAATGCACCGAGACGTGTAGGCTTCAGCACTGATGGCAGGTATTTCTCCCCGAGTCGGTTTTATTCTGGGGAAGTTGCATGGGTTTCAAACATTTGTCGGTCTCTGGGAAGGAAACAAGGTTTCGGTGCGTCTTTGTTTTGGCACATGAGCTCGCTGCAGCTGCACCAGTCAGTAAGAGCCGGAGTTGTACTCCACTTACGGCTTGCGGAGCCTAGCTTCCAGCAACAATAGCTCGTTAAGTTGCAGAGGCCTCTATTTTTGAAGGTTGGGGATCATTGGTTAAGGTAAATTAGATACACAACCATCAGCGTTAGGCGAAGAAATATGCTGGATCTAAAAGGCTTTACAATCCCATAAAGTTCGTTCCTCCTGGGAGTCCGTCAGGTGTGTTATCTGGACACTCTTGTGGACAAACTGCCAGGAAGGCTCCTGTACACTGTGGGTTTAATTGTATAACTTTGAAAAGGCATTGCCTTCGCCTCCGTGCCCCTTACATTGCTGCAGTGGCCCGCTAAGGTGACCCTGGGGGACGCTGGCCAGAGGCAGGGGGGCGCTTGGAGAGGCGGAGGCGAAACCTTTCATAAAAGTGTATAAGCGAGTAAGAGAAAAACTCTTAATAAGCGAATGCCACTAATGTTTCGTGTTTCTATGTGTTGCAGTATGAACCACGCACGTGGACCGTTGCTTGTGCTTGTGTCAGTCGGCAGCGCAGCTCTCTCCGCGAGGAGTGTGGTGTTGGCACTTCATAGAATACAAACTTTTTGGTGTTGGTACTTCTCAATTTCTATTAAAAACCCTAACAACTCCAGCAAATTGCCCTAAGTTGAAATAGATCCTCAGTGAACTAGTAATTTCGACAACACTCGCATCTCCACCCGGTCAGCTAAGCCTGATTGTCTACATTTCGTCGTTGTTGCTGCTCCTTAGTCTTTGAAACTGAGCGCTTCTAGCGTTTAACTCAAAGCCAATTCAACCCCAATGAAAGTTCTCGTGATCTGCCTCATTGCCCTTATCCACTTTTGCCCTGCATCAGCAGCTTCTTCTGCGGAAGAACCTGCCTCAAGGGATCCGTTAGTCGCCCCCACAGGCGAGCATTGCGATGAAAATGAAAGTTCCTTTAGTGTATCTTCGTCTGCAGTTAAGCCAGGTGCTCCCGCTGTGGTGCCCAGACACCTCCAGGCTTGGAGATCCCGTGGGGGAGTGAATACAGGAGGGTACGCTAGTGGCTATACAACCGGCTACAGCAGCCCTGCATCCTCTTCATACAGTTCACCCACTTATGCGATGCGTACCGGCAGCAGTAGCAGTTCGTATACCCCGACATACAGCGGCTCAACGACATACGGCCGCGCAATGCCCACCTACAGTACCGGTGTCACCTACCCCTCCACCACCTCCAGCAGCGGAACGACTTACTACAGCAGTGGTAGCAGCGGCGGTTCGTACAGCGGAACGACGTACACAGGAAGTAGTGGTGGCCCATATGCTGGAACTGCCTACAGCTCAGGCACCCCATACACCGGAAGCGTATACACGACAGGAGGCGGAACTCCTTACAGCGGTAGCAGCGGCAGTACGTATTCTGCAAACACCATAGGTAGCCCCACCACATATACGCAGTACTCTGGGGGCACTCGCATGGGCAGCAGCAGTTCGTACATGGATTCCAGCGGCAGCTCATACATAAGCGCCAGCAGCGGTCAACCCACGTACAGCAGTGGGACATACACGCAATCGAGCCAGCCATATGCGGGGGGAAGTGCACCTGCTACAGGCGGTGCATACAGCAGCTCTGTTGTGGGGGGACCGCGAACCTTCATGACCAGTTCCTCGACCGGCAGCCGCAGCGCCTACCACAGTACTAGCGGTGGCATTAGGGGATACCCTGGAAGCCGTACTAACGCAAACGCTACCATGTCACCAGTGTACAGCAGTATCGGCAGCAGCGGCAGCACAATCGCGAGCCCTACAGGCTCCCAGACTTACAGCACGACTGGTGTAGAAGGGGGAAGCGGCGCGTTGCGTTCGAGATCTGGTATACCGACAGCAGGCTCCTCCTTCAGCAGTGGCGTGCACTCTGCTGCACCCGTCACACCTGGTCTCCATGCAGGGACCACAGGAGCTGTCGGAATGCCTATTGGGATGTCTACCGCGTCATCCAGCTCGAATACACACCTCCCGCTTGGTGCTGTTCCACCTTCGGACCCCACCCGAGCAAGAGGCAACAGCAGTTTCCGCGCCTTTGGGGGAGCGTCTGAGGATGATCCGTTACCGGCTGGTGAAGATGGGAGCACAATATATTACTTGCGAGAGGCTGACGGCTCACTTACTCCCCTGGAGCCGCCGCCGTACGACCAAATGAAACCAGACTCGTATTACACTGATCTTTACCTGACAGACAGGCCCATTAGGTTTGAGAACCAAGTAAGACGTGGGATCTCCCTCCCCCCCCCCCCCCCCCCCCCG
>NW_013563581.1:0-36841 GCF_000499605.1 Eimeria maxima | reverse complement strand
CCCCCCCCCCCCCTCCCCCCCACAGCTCAGGTAGTGAACCCTACAAGATAGGACACGACTTTCAAGCCAGGCAAACGCCTTTTTGTGCTGAATGTTGAGTCCTCCGTACGCGTTGTCGTAAGGGGCGCTTGGTTTTTCAGAGCATGTTTGGTTCCCTCGTCTTTTGCGTTCGTGCATTATCTTTAGACCAACAAGGAGCAACAGTTCAAGAGAGAACTGGAAAAGGCGCACTTATCGAATGTAGAGAGCGAAAGAGAACAGCCAACGCAAGGCGTCATGAGCCTCCCCGTGGCGGAAGAGAAGAAAGGGGTGATGGGGCGCTAGCGCGGTTGGGAGCCGTACTTCAAGTATTGACACGCAAAACAGTGATAGCAAAAATGTGCTCTTCGAAGGGAAAGGCTCAGGCAGTGCCTCCTCTTCTGCAAGGCTGTGCAGGTTTAGCTCTTTCCGGTCCTTCATATGAAGACCAGTCGACCGTATAGCCACGAGAATCAACAAACTCAGCAACACAAACAGCAGCACATGCGCTGCTTACATCCGGATAAGAACATTGAGACGTGCCAAGTTCACGTTGGACAGCACTAAATATTCAAGGAGAGGGCCGATGTGGAGGGGCATCGGTCCCCAAAGTCGATATGTTTTTATGACAAAGGAGTGGTTTTCTCCGTTTGCGCATACAGTAGGTATTATCACAGTGAGCCCTGTTTGTGAGCTTTTTATGATTCGTGTAAGGCATTCTTCCGTATATGATATACTTCGTTTGTACTCGCATATTCCATGTCGCCATCGCTCAACTTGTTTTAGGCATGCATTTGTGGTTGGGAATTCATGACCTTCGACATTGAGCTGGCTTATCGTACGAGCATTCACTCATCAGAGCACGCATACCTCGGCTATCTCTAGACTTTGTGATATGTTGCCTCATTCTACATGCAAACACCTTTACAGTGCAGATGCTCGTCCATTGATGTTAAATGCATCCTCCCTTAGTACTGCTTTCTGTTCAGTTGTACGTTACCACCGTAGTAATGGCTGACACTGCGGTGAATCCTCCATATTTTGTCGACAATATTATTTTATCTAGTTGTACACCTCTTCAAAATTCGTTATACTTTGCTTTATACGTTTTGCCTGTCTATAATGGCAGCCGCTGTGTTGTGGCTCTGCATTTTCCGAAGTCTGAGTGGGAGATGGCGTGAAATTTGGACTTTCCCTCCTACACATATGCTCTGCTGATTTGTGTAATAGTTGTCCTCTAACAGTTGTCCTCTAATCGCTGCAGCAGTGTGAGCATGGACTTGAATGGAACACGACTAGCATCCTCGCATTTGTGCAACAGCTTCATTGTGTTAGTGACCTTTCCGCATTTGGTGCGGCAAGTGTGCAGGGGGCCACACGCATTCTAGCAAACCCACAAAAGTGCTGCAAAGGTCTCACACATGTGAACTGAGGGATATTCAATTGCATGAGATGGAATTTTGATGCGACGGGCAAGCCATAACGGCTTGTCAGCTTCCCTTAAACAGACTATCTTTTCAGACTTTTCGCTTTGTTCAATTGCTGCAACTTGAAATAAATCAGCTAGCACAAGTTCGCGGCGCTGCTGCAGTCAAAAAGTCTTAAAACAGGCACCAAAAGTGGACAGTTACTCAGACACTTAGTTCAGGGGATGCATTGTGTAATTACCCACTCCCAGATGTCTAGTTTGTCCAGCAATAGTGCATCAAACGGCACACTTTCCGGCTGCTAGTCGCTTCCTCTTGTACGTATTTATTTAGTTATTTTGTTCGTTTCTGCTGAACAAGGGAAATCTACCACTCGTCCCTCCCATTCTACATTGTTACTGTTGCTCTGGAGACGGACGGTTCCGCAGCACGCACAGTACGCAGCTACAGTGAACGGATTCGGCTCTAATTGTGCTCTCTCTACAAGATATCAATATGTGAGAAGCAGTTAATTAAACAGTGAGTTTCAGAAATGTTTCTGCAGCGACGGAGGCGTGAGCAGCGGCAGCAGGCTCAGAGTCTCAGCTACGCAGATGTCCGCTGTCTGCTCAGCCAAAAACCATTGTAGCTGCCAGTCCTTTTGGGCCCTTCTTCGCCTCAGCATACTGCCCTTTCTTTTGTGTTGCTTTTTAGAATAACTTTACAATTCTTTTAATTCTGCCACTGCTTGTCTGCCTGCAATCCCAGCACCTTCGTGCAGGTTGGCTGAACTCGCAGCGGCGGTTCAGAATTTCCTTCAGGAAGAACCAAACTCAAAAGTATTAACCCCTTCCCCCTCGAATTTGCCACCATATATTTGAGGAGGAGCTTTTGAAGCGGGTCTCTTTGAGTGTTCGCCCTTTCCCACACCACTGGAACTTCGCAATGGCGAGCCGTGCCTGGTCCGATTTCATGAACTATTTCCGCACTTATGGCCGCACAACACATTTCTGGGGCCCAGTGGCGAACTGGGGTTTCGTCATCGCTGGGATATCTGACATGCGGAAGAGCCCAGAGTGCATCAGCGAGAGAATGACCGGAGTCCTCTGTGTCTACAGTCTCCTCTTCATGCGATTTGCGTGCATGGTACAGCCACGAAACAACCTCCTCTTTGCTTGCCATGCATGTAATGAGGCTGTGCAGCTAACTCAGCTCTACAGGAAGCTCAACTACAACGCAACAACAGGGGCTGCGCGCCTCAAAAGTGAAGGAGCAAACAACTAAACAACTAACAGCCAAACTTAACGCCATCCGACCCGAGTGTAGAGCGAAATAGGCACTTGGTGAGCACAATTGGATTTGTCTTCGACCCCAGCCTCACAATCATGCACCGATGAAAACAACAGCACAAGCAGGGGATTCAGGAGCTGATGCAATAACTGTACTATCTACGGAAGCGGCAGTTGGGTGTTCCGATGCAGATAGGAATGGGAGGTGGTGTGAGGTGTTGTACTAACTGTCGTTGTGTCCCGCTGCTCTGTCTCTGCCCTGTCAGTAAGACACAGCAGCTGTCCGTCGACAGAGGTAACAGGTGAATGTCCTGAGATCCTGCGACCCGTTTGGCTCCCTGCTCGCCTCCCAGCGATCATAAAAGGCCTTGGGGGCAATGAGTGGGCGAGGCAATATAGTGAGCTTACGGCCCAATTAGGTCTATTAGGTGCATCCCCTCCACATTGATGGCGGCAGCAATCACCAAACGTAGCACTGCTGCTGGTGCTGTCGTTTGCTGAAAGTTCCTACTGTGCGTCCTTCGCCACAGTTTCATTTTTTGTGTTGTGTACGGGAAACAGCCCACAGTTGTCTGTGCCCGTTTGCGTTACTGAACCTATTACCACTGTTTCCAAGCCTCACGGCGTTCTTTGGGCGTATGGATATAAAGCTGCCCATAAATTGTAGTCTGCAAGTATTACAGAAATGCTGACTGATACTCTGTGGACTGCCTGTATACCTCGTGCGGCCCAGAAGACACAACATTCTAGTATTCTAGAGACGCCCATAGTACAGATCGCATGCACTACATTACATGCATTACCCAATTCCTGGACATATTCGCTGCAGCAACATCAGCTGCAACTACCTCAAAGCTGCTGCTATCTCTATACGCGTGTAATGAAGTGACCCAACACCGCCTGCCGCACAGCCGGCCTGCAGCTCTTCAGCAGCCAAACTCCCGCCCACAGCAGCACCGCATGCCGCAGTAGCTCTGCAGCTCCGACGCTTTCCAGACACAAAATGCGCCGAAGTGGCCCTTTATGGGGGCACCGATTGGGCTCCGAAGGCGGGCTCGTCCCCTTCTCACCAGCCCCACGGGTCGCCTCTTCTTCGCTCGCCTCATATCCACGCGCCTTCCTTGCTGAAGTACAGTCCCAGGACTCCGCACCCGCTGCTGCAGTTGCTGCTACTACGCACCTCCGGTTGTCCCCACTGGGCGCCCCTTCTGTGCCACAGCTGCCTCCTGGATAGGGGCCCCCAGGCTTGGGACCTGTGCTCCCAGCAAAACTGTTAGGTCCTTTAGAGCTCATTGCTGCCTGCAGCAACCCATTGAGGGCTGAGATAACGGATATAAAGGCGTTCCTCTGCAATGCAAAAAAACAGCACCACTGCCCGTAACTCTCAGCAAGCCATCTACCAGCCGTTCCCTGTAGCTCGTCTTACCCGCCGAAGGCCTTCAGGGGTTGCGTATGCGCTGTTGGCCGTTAGTTGTGTAATGATGCAACAGCCGCTGTATCTGTGTATCTCTCTGAGCCTGACTGTTTCTGCCGCTGTCTCTGTACGTTTTTCCTGCCCCTTCGCTGCCCTTGTCTGTCCGTGTGCCCGGGTCTGTGTCTGTGTCCCTTCAATCGCGCGCACATGTACTGGGGGCAAAGACAGCAGAACAGCGCGACAGATGATGTGGAGACTGTCTGTCTGTACATCTTGCACCGCGAATTCGCTAGGAAAAAAGCAGCAGGTCCTTCCCCAGTACTCCAACAACTGCAGCAACACAGCCCACAGCTTCCGGAAAAGCTTTGCACCCTTTCCGCTGCTCCATAAAACCCATGTTCACCGCACTGGTGGTTCTTCTTCTGCTGCTGCTGGTGTTTCTCCGTATATTTCATCGTGGAAAGATAAACAAAACGGAACATGCTTCAGACGTACCGCCAACGCGGCTCCCACCGATATCCCTGAGGGCACTTCGACGCCGCGCTCTAAGCAGGCCCTCAAGAAGGCCACTTCCCGCTCCAGAGGTCCCCGGCAGCATGAAGGACAATGCTTGAAAGTCTCACTTAAGGTACTTCTCTCACTCTCTTCCCTCTCACCGGTTGGAGTTCTCATCCTCCTCCTACGACTGTTCCGTCTGTTGTTGCTGCTGTAGCGGCAGCAGGGAAGGCGGTCATCAGAATCAACAGCTGCAGCAGTAGGGGGATTTGAGCATAATGTTTGGCGCTGCATGTAGGTGTCTGAGCCCGCAAGGAAGGAGGGCCACGTGAAGCTGTCCCCTCCAGCAACAGAAAGGAACTTGACAACGTCTCTCGTGAGGCTTTCTCCACTCAGAGACCCCAACAGTCCCCGCTGCTGCTTCTCGCGAAAATTGCTAGAGCACGGAAGGCCCCCACTAAAGTGGTCGTCATGGCATTCGCTGTTGCTGTCACTCGTGTCGCTGCTGCTACTGCTGCTATCGCTGTTGCTGCTACTGTTGCTGGTGCTGCTACCTGTCGCAAACCCCTGGTGCTGGCCCACGGCAAACTGTCCCTCATCCCCACCGCCTTCTTCTCGCCGTTTGCGCCTATACCTGTTCGTGTGTCTTACCTGAGGCCCCAATGATGTGGCTGCTGCTTGCGACTTGCTGTGCAGGTGGGAGAGCAGCCACCAGAGTTCTTTGGGCAGCGGCAGCAACGAGGAGTTTACCTCAGCTCCACCACATGCCTTATCGCTGCCTTGTACCCTCTGCTTAGCATCCGTCACTCCTTTTGCTCCCGTTTGGTTCGTTTGCGCCAACGGTGCTACTGCAGCTGCAGCAGAAGGTTCTTCAGCAGCTGCCGCTGGTTGTGCTGGCGTTTGAGCTGCTGCTGCCGCCTTGGGCGGCGTCTCCGGGAGCAAAGGTCTGTCCCCCAGGAGAGCCAGGGGCTGCAGCTCTGCTCCCAACAAGGACGGGATGAGGGATGCCGCGAGGCAGAAGAAGAAGTCCTGGCGGGAGTCTTCAAGACGCAGAACCAACACCCCACAGGCTAACTCCTGTGCCCTGTAAATGCCTTCTTGAATATTCAATAGCATCGAAAGCACGCGAGTTTCTCCCCCCTTTAAAAACCCCTGCGGCCAATCCACAAGTAGCCACCTGCACATACACCACATCAATACAACAATCACGAGGTCCTCGAGCACCCTCCGACCTCTCTGGAGACATCATAAGAAACCCATTGCGTTGCACACATTATCATGCCCCTGAGGGCACCTATCTATATGCGAACCCAAGAGGTTCTCCGCAGCGTCCTTCATAACGGCAAGAAAAGCCACAAGAGTCCCCTGAGGGGACTATACTTTTCTCTTTAAGGCGTTCCTCAGGTGCCTTCATCACTTCAGCACCTTCTAAACGGGGCGCCCGAATAGGGATTTTCTTAAACAAAGCCAACCCACTAAGGAACCCATGAGAAATAGCTGTCATGCCCAACGGCCCCCAAGGGGTGAGAAGAGCTTGGCACCAGCACATGAAATTCAGTCGAGTAACGCTCTGCAAGCTAGTTGGCCCTGAGTTTCCTCACCTCTCCAGACGCATCGGCTGCCGCACTTCATCAGTACTTTCTGCTGCAGCTGCTGTTGCTGCTAATTCAGCTCCGCTTGTGTCTCGTGGGGTATCAACCTGGGTTCCCGAAGCCCGCCGCTTCTCTTCTGTCTGCTCTTGGAGGCGCTCTGCCTCCCACTGCAGCAACTGCTGCTGCCGTCGCTGCGGCGGCAGCTGCAGATCCTTTGGAGGTCGCAGAGCCGACTCGCTGCTGCTCATTGACCGAAGAGACTGTGCCTCCCACAGTGGTCCTCCCAGCCACTTCCTGGACAGGGCGCCATGCCAATAGGAAACATGTGATAGAGGGACTATGGATTTGCCTGCAGTATAGGAGACACCCCACAACTCTCAAGATGAAAATACAGAGCATGAGAAAAGGCAACAAAAACAGACCATGAGGTATCGAACAATCCGGCTAGAAGGCAGAGACGACTCCCTAAGGGACCTGATCAATTCCTATCCCCAACTCAAGCGCTAGACCCATTTAAACCCGAAACCCTAACCGGAGTCTGAGAGGCAGTAGACGGAGTACGCAGTAGGCAGCGTCGCGTGCGGATTAGACAAACTGATTTTGAGTTCCATAGGTTCGAAAGGACGGACAGGTGGCAGTTGAAGCAGTGGCGGGTCGATCACAAGTTTGCTGAGGCAGCGGCCTTCTTGCTGCAGCAAGGGACAGCAAACGGCATGCGCATCCGCTTTGCCCTCCGCCCACTATCCATACGTATCAATCCTTTGCCATAGACCCACGGCATACACACAACCATGCCAACAGTGTTGCTTATCTGCGAGGTGCACGGGGGCGACACCGGAAAGGGATCAGGGGACACCTTCAGTGTTTGCCGCAATTCATTGCAGCTAGTCTTCACCCGCTCCGTGTCCACCCTCTCCACCACTAGCCGACAAGACATCCAGCGCACCCAAAAACGGGCAATAACTCCTCCACAAACTTCAGAGGACCCCCCAGGCATCTCCCCAGGTACGCCCGAAGGGGCTCCCCCAAGGAGCCAAGCAGGGGTCTCCTCACGGGCTCCCACACAGTCCCCCTTGAAGAATTCCGTGGTCCAGGCTGGCCTGCAGCACAGCACCACAGAGGCAGTGACCAAGGGCCATTTCGGCCCCAGCTAGGGTAAATATAACTGATGGGAGCAAACTGCAGCAGCTGCATCTATGCGGACATGACATTACAGGAGACTCAGGCACCTCAAAGAACCGTCTGCCTGCAGCGTTATTGTTGCATGAGCCAACAGCCATTTCTGTTCCTCTGGTGTCTGTAGATACTGGTGTTGTTGTTGCTGCTGCTGTTGCCACCCGGATTTGGTGCATTTTCTTCTATTAGAGCTCAAGCTGTGGAAACGGAGCCTTGACGCCTCTTCATCGCTCACCGTCTCCACTGCGCCATTTTGCCTGCCTCCTGGAAACTGAGCAGCTGCGGCCCTGTTGCTCTTTGGGGTACACGGCAGCAGAAAAAGCCTGGCGACTCCTTCGTGCTGATGTCGAGTTGCTGCAGCTCCTGCAGCCGCCGCTGCCGATCCGCACCAGCAGCAGCCACGCATGTGTCTCCCTTCGGGCCCCCTCTACCCAAACAGCAGCAGGATGGGACACCCTCAAGCGCGCCCAACTGGTGCTGCGCACCCAGCAGCATCAGTGGCTTGAGATCCAACGCAGATGCCCAACCTGAATCTGTCTCGAAGCGGAGGCTGCAGCATATGCAGAGGGACCTGCCAGGAAAGATATGGGGTCCCGCACAACAACAGCGGCCCAGCCTCAGCCCAGTGTGATGCACGGTTCATGCATAATAACGGAGGAAAATCGGAGGACACCTCCAAAAGGAGCGAACACAGTCTACGAATGCAGCAATGCCTCCAGCAGCAGCAGCAGCAGCCTCACTCAGCAAGGATGGCGAGCAGTTGCTGCCGCTGTACTGCTCTAGTCAAAATTTTCCGCCAGGCAACCTCCCTCCTGTGCTCCTGAGCAGCAGCTTCGCCCACTTTAGAGGACATCCCGGTGCTACCTCCTGCAGCTGTGCGTTCTTTATAGGCTCCGGCTTCGTTATGCGCCTGCTGCGGGCAGCGGGTGCAGCAGCTGCCGGAGTTGCAGATCTCTAAGGCCTCCTCATTCAACTTGACATCCGCACAGGCAAAGACAACGGGCGTCGCACCGATGAGCACTCGAGCTGCAACTCCGCCGTATGCAAACCCTTCCTGAAACAACTCACAGCCACAACCACTCCTGCTGTTGGTGTTGCTGCTGTTGTTGGGGGGCATGCTGGAGGAGCCACCGGGTAGAGCTGAACACCTCCGACTGCAGCAGATGCCGTCCTGCTGCCGCTGGCGTTCTAAGCGTTCCTGCAGGCGCCACTGGCGCCGCGAGAGACCCCTGAGATGTATTGGGTACAGGTGAGGCCTTCTTGTCTCCTCTGCGTCTGGGTCTCCCGTTGCTGCTGCCGCTGCTGATGCCGCTGCGGCTGCTACTGGAGGTGCTGGTGCGGCCTGAGTGCCAACTGCTACGTCAGATAGGCCTAGGAAGTGGGTGAAGTTAAAGAAGAAGTCCATGCGCTGCTGCTGCTGTTGCTGTTGTTCCTTCTGCTGTTGCTTCCGCTGCTCTCGCAGCTGGTGCAGCCTCCGCTGTGTCGCGGCGCTGAGCCCCCAGGGTTGGCTGTAGTTATGCTGGAGGGTTCGGCAGCAAAACGAGCCGAGGCGCGACTTAGCTATGCTCAAAAGAGTTATATTAGGCAGGTGGCTGGGGTGTACGTACACCAGAAGCAGCTGGTTGTGGTGAGGAGAAGCATCCAGCGGCACAATCTGTTCATAGTGTGTTACGGAACTCCTCCGACTCGCTGCTGCCGCTACTGCTGTTTCTGCACCACCCCCTCCAGAAACACAGGAACACTCTCCACCATATAGGTGCCGTTCCAACGCTCGCGCCGCTGTGCCCTCAGCAGCAGCAAATGCAGCTGCAACACATGCAGCCCAAGCGTGTCTGTGCTGGGTCGCCACTTGATGGAGCCTGTGGCAGGAACAGACAGGACAAGGGTCGATGCAGCAGCAATAGGAGAAGGAGTAGCAGCACCAACAGCCTACCAGCGTCCCTAACCTGCGCCATCTGTTCTATTCAGGTCTCGAGCGCAGTCCCTAAATTTATGAAGACTCTGTGCTTTTGCTCGGGCATTCGCCGGTGCTGCGGCTGCTCTCTTCTCCGCCTCTGCTGCTGCTGCAGTCCCTGGCTGAGAGCACCCACCCCACAACTACAAGGTCTTGCTCTGCGCCAACAGCGGCCTGCAGCAGCGCGTGTAGCCGTAGAAGTTCGAGGTGTCTGCCCTGGGAGCTGGGAGGTAGTGGTTCCGAGGTTTGACCTTGCTGCTGCTGCTGTGGAGGGCTGCAGCTGTGTCCTGCAGTGGGAGGCGGCATGCAGTGGGTGTCGATGTCCACAGCCGACACATCCAGCTGCTCTCGTAGCAGCTCAACAGCAGCAAGCTGCTTCGCTGCAGCTCTCAAAATCCTGCGACGACCTGGCAGCAGCCGTCCCCCCCTCGCTGCGTTGCAAGGCGCTTCACCTGCGCATCAGAAGCGCATGCCCTGTACAGACATAAATCGCTCTCTTCAGGTTGTGGAGTCCGCAGGAAAAAAATGTGTGAAGCCAAAAAGCAGCAGAAAACAGAAGCAGCACAGTTTGGACGCATGCAGCACTGTAGCAAAGAATGCCAAGACAAAAACACCCGCTGCTGCTGCTGTTGATACACGCAGATTCTTGCAGCAGAGACAAAACCTTGCTGGCTGAACCCGAATACTCCATGAGACGACATAATTTGTCCTAAGCGACTTCTGCTGCGTGCTACCCACGAGCCCTTCACTCTGGAGATCGTGCCCCACCACCGAGCGTATGCCCACCCAGCTCTGCTGTTGTGCTTCTTCTGGACATCGAAACTTACAATGTTTCGGCAGGGAAGCTATGGACACGTGTGGGGGGCTGTCAGCCCTTTGGAGTTCGAGGGCAACGGGGGGCGACTCTCGGGTTGGGATCGGGATCGAGATCGAGGGCGCAGTCGTGATAGGGTCCACCGCCTCCCCTGCAGATTGGTCCTTTGAGGCAGCACAGGGGCCTGCTTCACCGGTGGGCGCAGGTGGCTCCATGGTAAGGCGGCTCACATGCACAGCTACCCCTTCGGATGTGGAAGGCGCCAGTAGCGGGGTGCCGCCCGCTTGCATGTACTCTCGACCCTACGCATGCAGGCATGCATGCACTTCCAATTGAAGCTACACAGCTGTCAAAACCATGACAGGCTCGCATGCACTCAGACAATAGCCCACAACCTGGGGGTGTCTCGGCTGTCGGTTATTGAGGTAAATCCCTCTCTAGGCTGGTCTGAACACAACCTCCGCAACAGAGGGAGGAGGAAAAAGAAAGGAGGAGGCAGATAAAGCAATAATAGAACCTTCCGCTGCTGTGTCGGGTGCGTCTGCTATGGTCCTACTCTGCGCAGCTGTCTTCGCGGCAGCTCTGCTGAAGGTGTATGCTACACGACTTTCCAACCCCCTTAGATGCACTTCATATGTGCAGTCCAACTCAACGCAACATATAGATATGAAAACGAAAGCATGCAGCCTCCAAGAACAGCTCAGCTAGCTGGAGGTGACGCAGGCTTGGGGCTGGGCGGGAAGGTGGCACGTGGGGCCCATGGTCTTTAGGCTCGAGGTAAACGGGACCCGCTGAAGACACAATTCCGGCGTGCAGAGAAAGTTGTAGTTCACTTCGTAATTGGGGGTATTGAATTTCAATGTTTAACTAAATTTGGGGGGCACGAGGGGGGCGCAAAACACGCCACCCTCCGCAGCCGGAAGAGGTGTGCTAAGACCCTCTCTTAGGCTGCAATGCCACTAGATCTAGAAGGAAACTGTCGAATACATCAAGTGTGAATTCGGTAGATGCCGCAACGCAGCCCAATAAACAACACCCGCGATGCCGCATCACCGTGAGCTGCAGGTTTCCCGGGTGCTCGCTTCTGCCTTCCTCGCTACTGCGGCGCCAAGTTAAATTCGGATCTTGCGTATGATATGTGTCCTGGTTAGCATTTCATACACCTTCAATCTAAGCACTGAGTTATACTACAGGAAACAAGGGAAGAACTTCGAGCGTCGCAACGCCCGTCCCTACATAAGAAGGCAAGTGTGCCGACACTGGGTATTTGCTGACAGTCGTTGCTCGGAGCCTCCTTCCACGGCACCTATGCTACTGCTCTACAGAGCACCCTGCGAGATTGATATGATTTCTGGGCGACCAAAAGCGCAGACGGCAATACTTTGTTGGCCGCCAAATATGCACTGTCAGCAACAAGACCTTTGCACCGTCTCTTCACCTCAACGCCTGCGCTGTAAAGGTCTTCTCCTAGCAAGGAAATGGCCGTTGGGTTGCCATCAAACATAGTAAACCGTAAAGCATACGAGCTGCACCACCGCACGCACGCAGGCCGACATAGTGCGTAGAGTATAAAGTTGCCCTCAACGGCTCGCTCCCGGGTAGGAGGCTTCTCTATTTCGAATTTCGCTACTGGTTAGCTATACGTATCCAGTAGCGGGTAGCTAGAGCGGTGTGCATCTCTCCGCGTTGCCGGCTACACCGTCTCTGCATGGGGCAGCCTCGCGCTCCCTAGAAAGGAGATACTCCCGCAACCCCTTCCTGCGAGTGCGCAAGAAGGTGTCTCTTCCCGAAGGCAGGGGAGTTGCCCTTGAGAGCTTTAATTGGCTCGCTGCTGCTTGTGTCTCTAGAGTTTCAACACAAAAGCGGACACGTGCAGCAAGAGTCCCTTCTGTTCCTCAGACGGCGTAAGGGACAAACGGGGCATATTGGTGTTCGTACACATCCCCGGATACAAAATAAAGAGAATGTATTGCAGCAGTAAGACGACCACCAGCAGATACTGCTGCTCAAGTCGCTCCTGGGCGTCGCACGCAGCCCCAAACTGACCCGAACAAGCTGCTGCTGTCGGCGGGACACTCAGTGAAGCCCTGAAGCCCCTTGCATTTTACTCCACCTATGCATGCAGATATACATGCGTGTGTACGTGTGTGTATGCGTACATATTGGGCAGATACGCATGCCTATGGTGGATAGACCCGACACGGCCCTCGTGTGTGTGCGCATTCCTCAACGGCGACGCCAGCGACAGGTACAGGGACCTCAGCGGCAGCGCCATTTGCTGCAATGTCTATATCCTTCAACACATCAAACCCTAAGCCCTTGAATCCTTTAAATCGTTGGCTGCTACGCTGCTGCCATGTGGTTCGCAGGAATGCTCCTTCTGCTGTCTTCTGTGCGCTTCCTGCGCTTCTATATTTTCGTGGCTCGTTGTTCGCCTCATACTTCTCTCAACCCAACTTTACAGTGACATCATCCAAGAACACCATCTCGGGAACCTCCAAATTCGTCGGCGCAGGGCCTTGTCGTACGCGACCTGCATAGAGCCCGCAGCGCATCCAATACATGCAAAAAGCATATTATACACCCCACAACGCACCTTATCACCCCCGTAGCACAGAAGCCCTCCACAGCGAATATATGGCCCATACCTGCTACATACCCCACAACCCTTATATGAACGCTAAAGTTCTCATACAGATCACAGTTCATCCAGCAATTGGAGCATCTACGACGCATTCTCGAGAGCTCTGCATTTGCCTTGTGCTTCGCCTGTCTTAATCATGCGGGTGCTCTACACGATCATACAACTGCCCTGCAACCGTAAGAGTACTCAATAAACTTTTGCAGCACCTGAAATGTCGTAGTGGGAGCCGTGGCACGGGCAGAACCAGCCATGGTAGCTGCCCCCCTCGACGGGAATGCACCCCAAGTGGGTGCAGACGCCTATATTGATGAGCCACTCCGGTCGCTGGCATCGCTCCGCGTCAGTCTGCGGGTCTTTCATAGTCCCTATCAGACTGTCGTCCGCCCTGCAGCGGAATCCACAAACAATACACCAGTTCTGAAGCAGCGGCAGTAGCACATTAAAGCAGCAGCAGTAGCACAGTAAAGCAGCAGCAGCAGCACACTAAAGCAGCATCAGCGGGGCACAAACACCACATGGAGCTGTAGCCCATAGCGAACTGCAGTAAAGAGAAGGGCAACAGCAACCATGTGGCAGACAAAAGAGGGAGGGGGGAACAAGTGGATTTTAGCGGAAGCAGCAGGAGACAGGAGACTGCAAGTGCAATAGGGTGCAGGATTGAGCAACAGCAGCTCCCCGTCTCTAGGTTTCCGAATGAATACATGTCTACAGCAAGATGCCTAAAAAATGAGAGCAGGCCTGGAATGTCTGCATCCTTGCCTTGCCCTCTCTATCTCTTCTTGAGTGCGGTGGCGGACAAACACCGGCTTCCCGCGCCACTTGAACACCGCCGTGGTGCCCGTCTCAATCGGCCGCAGATCTATTTCAGTCGTGCCAGATGCCATCAAATCCTGAGCAGCAGCAGGAACAATAGCAGCAGAAGCAGCAGTACCATCAGCAGCAGCAGGACCAGCAGCACGAAAACACCGGCAGTAACAGCGTAGGAGGAGGTTGTGCATGCTTCTTACCTTGCTGACCCACCAGAAGTGAACCATCTTACATAGGAGACTGCGCATCATACTGGCACCTATAAAGAAGTAAGAAGCGCTGAGAAAGTACATGAACGGCCTTCTGTCGGGGCTGCCGCTCCGGAGACGATAATCTCTGAAGTCGGGATGGGCGTCGCTGTTGATGCTGCTGGGGTTTGGAGCATTCTCAGCGTAGCCGACGGCGCGGAAGTTTTCCGGCGAAAAGCGAGCCACAGACACCAATGCAGGTTCGTTATCTGTCTTCCATACCGTCGTTCTCGTCACAGTCGCCCCCGCAGCAAGCTCTGGAACCCACGCCGACCGCACCGAGCGCATGCATCAGCAGCAGCAGAATACACATTGACAACGATGTAGGACAACGCCAAAAAAGCGCTGCATGCGTGCAGGGAATGTGAAACACGCCGCAGAGAAGATCAAGCAGCGCACTCACCACCCTTGCTAAGATCCGGAGTCCGAGGGAATGTGGGCTCCGCTGTCTGGTGATAGTGCCAGTACCGCATGCGCCTCAAGAACCCCTTCCGCTGATGAGGGTGGTTAGATGGCTGGACGAGGTCTGCACCTTCAATAAGCGCATCCTTGCCTTTGTTCTGCTCTTCCAGCGCCTTCCGTCGACGCTGCATCTCCTCTGCCTCCAGGGCAAACAACGAAGGGTCATCCGCCTGGTCAAAGCGATTCAGAAACAGGGGCTTCTCGCTAGCAGGAGGGTCCGACTTGTGAGGTCCTATGTTGTGGTTGAATGTGCTAAAACGCCGAGCCAACGGAACCAGGGGAACCACCGCTGGACACTCCTGCACTAACGGCGCCACGGGTGAACCCCGGCCCCCCGAGCAGAAGGGACCGAAAAGACCCCGCGGATACATCAAGCTGCTGGGGCCCCGTAGGGACCCCAGATAATTCACACGAGCAGCTGCTGACGGTGACATGTGCGCGGCAGCAGCAGCAGCGGCGGCAGCAGCACCGGCAGCGGCAGATACGGCAGATACCGCAAATCAGACTCAAGCAAGGCAATTGGAACTCCTTATTCCACTTTATATAAACCACAACCATACGATTCCAGTGCTTCTGACACCCTCCAACTCATAGCGACCAGCGGAAGCCCAGCAGCCGTCGGGAACGCCTGCGGCGACTGCATGCAGCGCCGTGCTGCACTAGAGAGCTGGCTCCGGTGATAGAAAAAACCCCCTGTTTTCATGCAGATTCGATAAGGATATAATCAGCTACGTGAACCAAACCATTTCAGTAGCGGCGGATGCACACACGAGAAAGCCGCATGCGAACAACAAACGCCCTGGTCAGGCTGCAGACTCACCACTGTATGTATGCCAGAAGGTGCTGAAAGTAGGTTAGACAACCAACAGATAAGATTTACGAAAAAAGAAGAATGACTAGTGGCCTTCCGCCGGCCATTTCGGGAGATCACTAGTCATCCGCCTTTTTTCGCAAATACCATCTGTTGGTTGTCTAACATACTTTCAGCACCTTCTGGCATACATACAGTGTTGAGTCTGCAGCGTGTATCACGTCTGCCTTGTCGGGAGCTAATCAAGGGTAGCTGAATACAGCTCCGCAGATGGAATATGAGCACTTACTTGGCAATTTTTAGGCAGCCTGTATTCAAGTGGAAGCACAACAATTGTCTAGCTTTAGAGATGATATCCATATAACAGCCCATGTCAAGTACGACATAAGACTTATGATTAATGTGAACTTTGAAGAGCACAAAGTTAGCTCAAAGCTTATTTGCACATGCGGCTATCCCGTCACTTGGTGGCTGGGCCACAACTACGTTGGTCTCGAGTCTTCTCGCAACCACCCTTATTTTTTCTGGGGTCACCGCTGGAAGCAGCGAGGCATCAGTTCCCGACTCTCTGCAAGCAGCCGTTGACCTCAGGCACTCTGTCGTTTCTAGAATGCATGTATACATCGGACCAGTGCAGAAAGCTATGTGAAAAGCGAGCCTCTGTGGGTCTGGCGAGCTGCAGATCAAAGCATCCGGGAGAGCCAGACCCATGAAAAATACGACAATTGCTAGGATGAACACGAACGGCCACTAAATCGGTGTGAAAGAAGACCAAAACAGGGGCGGCCACGAGCCTCCGTTGATGGGGTGTGTGTCTTTGTCCCTTTGCCTGTCTCTTGCTGTGTCAGCCTGCGTGGCTCCGTCCCCCCAAGCCTGCAATCCCTTCTATTTCGGCGCGTTGGCTGTCTTTGTCTTTTATGTCTGCTGTATGCATTTTACTGTCTGTCTCTGAGCATTCGCCTGGGTATCTTTCTGCTCAAAACCGGCTCCCTCTCGTGTGGTTTCCCCTTCTCGGCCTCTCTAGGGGCTCCCTTTGCCTCTTAGTGCTCGTCTGCTACTGACCGCCGCTTCCGTCTTCTAGACAAACGGCGACGGTGCTTCTGTCTGCTCGCGGCCACTCGGCATACAAATATACCAAAAGACATACAGATTGACGCAACAAATATGACAACACAGACACAAAAAAGCATACATGGCAAATGCATGCATGCTCATGCTTGCATGTCTCAACAGAGAATTATTTTAGATAGATGACCTGTAGAAGAATGTAGATAAATTGTTGCATTCCCCTACAGAGCATCTACTCGACGCTGATGCCCTATATGGGTCGAGTGGGATCAAGGCATCGTTCTTAAGCTTCTGACGCTTATCTCTCCTCCTCCAACGCTTGGGCATGGGCTTCAGGAGGTGAAGGGGCTACGCTGCACCAGTCCTTCAGATGCTGCGCGGCTGCAGCAACAAATCCCTGGGAACAAGCCGCTGCCGCTCAGGGCCCCTGATGGGTCTACGGTCGCAGGGCTGGAAGTGGCAGAGAGGCGTTTGAGCGGAAGTTGCCTTTCTATAGGCGCTGGCTGCTGCAGCTGCAAGTACTGCTGCTGCTGTCCCACCGCAGCTAATGCGTTTTCTGCTTTAGCTGGGCTGCATGCTGGGCCCAGAAAGAGTCGCAGTAGGGGTGCTCGTAAGTGCCTTCCGAGGCAGGAGGATGTAGCCAAATGTTGAATGCCAAGTGTACTGGGTCTATAGTTTGTTGGCTGTCTTCACTGCTGTTTGCTGCGGCGCCTTTCTCTCCAGAATAAGAGATGACTTCATGAAACCAACTGGCAGGCAAATACACTGCAAGCATTCACGCACGAAAGCATTCATGTATGCATTCAGGCAGGAACACCTGAGGGCTTCTTAGCCGGAACGGGGGCTCTCAGCTAGGTTCAAGCTCGGATGCACAGTGAGAATGCACGATAGAAGCCCTTCCTCAGTCCCTGCTCAAGCAGTCCCTAAGTGCTTAACGAGACAGCAGCTCATACGTACATATATCTCCTTCAGTCACCCAGACACTCCAGAAGCGTTCCAGACAATTAGCGGCTGTCAAGGGACCCTCCCATGAGGCTGAGCAACCGCACCACACTCCGTTACCACCGTCTATATATTATATACACATTTTATATATACAGGTATTTATGTGGAGTTAAAAAAGCAATGGGCATAGCCAACTGCCACCGCCTTACACTCACTAAACACAATCATAGCAGGGAACAAACGGCGGGAAACAAACAGCAGAAGGCAAATAGGAGAACAACAGCAAACAACAACCAGCAGACAGAAAGCAGCAAACAGCACCAAAGGACAACAACACCAATCGACAAACTGATATTAATAGGGGGGTGAGGGGGAGAAAGGAAATGGAAGCAACAAGCAACAGGCGACAGCTAGAATGAACAGCAACAGGCTCGCGGAGGCAGCTGAAACGAAGGGGCTGATAATAATACATGCGCCACAAGGTCGAGTGTCCTTTAGGCAAAAATGGTTTGGAATTTCTCCTTCTTTAACTAGGCGGCCCTAAATGCACACACAGAACCCATTCGCCGCATACAGCTCATGCAGTGCATGTCATGGAATCAGTGCACAAATACTCCTAGGGATTGCGAGGAGCTGGGGCTTGGCTGAGACAAAGGGCGGGGCTGACAACCGCTGAGGGAACCTCAAAGTTCACAAACAAAGCATGAAACATATTGGAAGGACTGTGGGGGCTCACATCACCCTCCTCGCTGGTTGTGGAGTCTCCGTCCTCAAAGCCGCTGTCTTCCCCTGCAGCTGTTAGAGTCGCCTCAAGACATTCATCGAGCCTGCAGAGGAAAAACAGCGCGTGAATACGAGAGACAGACTGAGGTGCAACGCCACAACGAATAGAGATGAAAGCAGAGGAGCAGTGCCAGAAGCAAACAAACAGCAAGGAGGCAAAGGAAGCACAGCGACTCGATAATGAGGCAAACAAGCAGCAGTCGAGAACACCAAAGGAAGAGCTGCACGACAAGGTATGGCGTAAATGGTGGCAACCGGAGGAGCAGGAGACACAAGAAAAGCTGGTTCGAGTCCTTAGCCGTACAATGAAGACAAGATTCACTGCCTACTCTGCCTCAGCCTGGTTCATTTTGTCCTCAAGAGCTCTTTTAGCATCCCTATGCTCAACCGCTTCTGCTGCTGCCTCCAACCTCGCCTGGGTGCTCTGTAGCTCTTCCTGCAGCTCTCTTATGGTCTCCTCCAGAGCAATTTGCCGCGCACGCAGCACGGCGCCTTCATGTGCACCTGCAGCGCATATTCCCAATCCCAAACTCTATGTCCTAAGTTCAACCTGTTCAATAACAGCTCTGCCTAGGCCGGCAGACGCTGCGATGTGCAGGAGGCAGACAAAGAGCCACTCAGCTATAGCCTGAAATTGTTGTTCTCGCCCCCTTAGCCTTTTGTCACCATAACGTAAACCCTACAGCCTAGGCGAAGCACCCCAAACCCTAAAGACTGCACTCTGAAACCCAGATGGATCCCGACGCTCAAGCCCACCAATGGTGCAGCTCACTTGCACTCCAGAAAACAGTTCCTCTCGACTAAAGTGAGCCAACAGCCGTAAACCCTAAAACCTAAACCCTGGGTAATAAGTACACCTACCGTCTTCTCGAATGCATGGGATGTAGGAAATAAGTCCGTTTGAATGAATGGCTGGGCTGTTGGTCATCCGCATACAGCCCTGAGGCCTCAACAGCCTGCAAAGGCGGGGACTGTACAGCCGGAACTCTTTCCGCCCTGAGTGTACAGACACCATTTGCCCCAAATATGCTCATGCTTTCTGATAAGCATACCTAAGCATGCATTTATAAATCGATAGATGCATATGCTATGAAAATGCACACATGTTCATCTGGCATATAAGAGCATGCATATGTATATAGGTGTATACAGTTCGTACGCGTTAGCAGGTAAATATACTGTTGTATGTCTGTGTAGATGCAGATGTGCATGTATATGCACATTCGTATACAAAAATATACTCCTACACGTGCACCAAGGCTGCATGCATTATGCAAATATGCATGTGTCTGGGCGAGAGTGGCAAATGGCCGACAGCTCAAGGTAAGAAAACAAGGGGTCAAGAAACGCAGGAGGAGGCTTCAAGGAGCGCATACCTCTCAAAAGACAGTAGAAATTGTCATGAAAATCATGGTGCAGCCCCGTGCTGCTGCCGTGGTAGCTGTGTCCCATCCAAATGTTAAACTGGGAGACGACGAGGTGTCTGCAGACCCACAAAAAAGACTAGACAGAGACCCTGGACCTGTACATGCACTCCCGTATGCGTACGCCTCAGATTGCCACATAGAATCCTCCATCCAAACAGCATATACACCACAACACTGTGCCACAGTGTCGCGGTGTATCGTACTCCTTGAAGCAGCAATGCAGCCAATGCAGCCAAGTGTACATACACCCTAGCAACCCTGCACAATCGCCTCACCCTGCCAAGGCAGGGGACTTTGGGAAGTCACCCGCCAAAGACCCGTTCAACGGAGCTCCACAGACAGCCTTAGGCCCTGCAGCACAAGCCAAATCCTCGGCGCACGGCAGCGGCTGACTATGTAGCAGAAACCGCAAATGCTTCAGAAGCGGCAGCAGCAGGACAACCAGCACAGACCGCCACAAGAAGAGAAGCAACCAATCCACGTGCCGTCCCCCGCTGGTCTGCTGTAGCATATGCTGACCCAGCAGTGACAAGGCGCCAACGCGGCAGCAACAGTTGCATCAACGGCTGCATCAACAGCAGAAGAACTACAACTGTAGTGCCTGTTTGTTTTGCATGTTACGTTCAAAAGAGCCTGCAATTGTGAACCCGACTAAAGTAACAGAGGCTGCAAGCACAACGCAAGGATGGAACCAATGCTGTATTTGAACAGCTTCCAGAGACGGGAGAAAAGAGAAGCAGGTTCTGACCGTATTTGTCACTCGGGATGCGCTGGGTCGTCACATACAGCGAGCTGTCCCCGTCTTGCAGCCTCTGCAGCACCTCCCCGAACGGCAGCTGCTGGTACTGTCCCTTTCCTGCAAAGGCGGCGACAGCAGCAGTAGCAACAGCAGCAGTAACAGCGCTAGTGACGGCACTTGCGAGTGACCACCAACAGGTAAGGCGAATGTACATCTCACAGCCATTAGATTTCTATCCTTCGGTTTCTATGGGTTCCCACCGAAGCTGGGGGCGCCTTGGGTGCCCCGGATCTCAACGTCGATTGTCTCATTTCCTGCGGTCTGCTTCAGGTAGTTCAAGTCCCTCCACTGCCTAAGAGCTCTCGCGTCCGCCAGCGCCTCGGACTCCTGCTTGCAGTTCTTGGGCTTATCCTCCCTCACCAGACGCAAAAGACATGGCTTCCTAGGTTTGATGTACAAACCAAAGAAACACGCACGGCACAGCGCCGAAGAGCCACTTCCACTTGCAGCTGCCTCAGTGCTTCCCTCGCTTCTACTGGTGGTGCTGCTGGCGCTGCTGTTGCTGCTGCAGTTGCTGCAGCACTCGATGTACTCATTGACCAGCACCCTGTCGATCTCAGGCAGCCGACCCCCCTCGGGCCTTTCCTTCCACGGACAGAACCTGTGGCGCAAACCTACAAGTCTGTCCTCACATGTACATACACTTGGCTATATCCCCGGGCCACAAACCCCAGGAATCTCAGCCACACACCCTGCAGATTCTGGGATCTCAAGCTAAAGATATGCCTTCGTCGCCTTCCCTACCCTGTGTAGGTTCCTGTTATCGCGCTTCTGTTTCTGTCTCTTGGCTTCTCCTGCTTCCCACCAGCAACGCTTGCCCTTAACTGATGCTTGAGCCGATGAACGCGGTCAGCCTTCCTTGCTATGCCTGCCCCGTTGGCGCCGCCGCGCCTCCCCTTCTTCATTGTGTTGCAATCAAAATACAAGGTAGCCCCACTCCCCTCCGAAGATTCTGATTCCCTAGAACAGTGGACGGGTCCGCAGTTAGAGGGCAGAGGAACACAGGGGACTCTGAGACGCAGTCGAAGAACTACTGTGAACTATTTGCGTCACAAATTCTAGGAGAATCAAATAAAGATGAGGTGAATTCCTCGCAAACGGCGTCAGAAAACAACCGTATCCCTGAAGGGCCCCTCTACTCACAGGCGGGGGGCCCCTGAGGTTCTGGGCCCCTCACTCTTCCCACACAATTGTCGTTGTTCCAAGGAAATTTTGTACGCACAATATTAACAAATGAATTGTTCACCTTTTTCCACCCGAACATAGGTATTTTGGCTTCTTAGCTCGATGCGTTAAACATATTCATCTGGCGATATCGGAATTACTCGGTAAGTGTCCGGCTGAAGAAATCCGTACACCTAGCATATTCTCCACAGTTTTTGAGATAATGTACTTTATTCTTGGTAATTTATTCCTTTCTCAACTGAATCAATTCACCGAACTGACGAACTAAGGCATTTCCCTTTAACTCGGCAGGCGACAATCATACATCCACGAATCCTCCAATGGGCCCTCGGCTCGCTAGAGAGAGAGTTAAGGTCCTTCTAGTTTTTTTTTGCTGCTTCCTAAAAGGACGTCGGTAGCCAGTAGATGTACTTGCTATGTAAACTGCCTGCAATGCAGTGCATGTCCCCAGACATTTGTGGAGTTCTAGCTACCACAGTCCGAGGCACGCTCGCGAGCTGCAGTGAAGTCAAAAGGAAGAACAGAGTAATTCATTAAAAGCTACTAACAACTCCATCCGCAGTATCCAGCCGCCCTGGGTACAGCCGCTGAAGTACCTGGAGTACTTCAGGTACTTCAGCGGCTGTACCCAGGGCGGCTGGATACTGCGGCGGTCTGCCACGAGTTCCAACGCGTATGCTGCACTTCAATGTGCCACATAGCCACACACGCATGCATACAAGGTCAAATCCTTTTGCTGCCGCATTCCCAAGCACTTTTGGCAAATAATGAGGGCTTTTGCCTGCTTGATGCCTTGTGGCCGCTAACTACGACCGAGTAATGCTTCCCAGCATATGAAATACTATGCTAGAGTTACCGCCTGACTCCCTCAAGGCCATCGGTGAGCGAAATTGCCAACAGGCTCCAAACTGCGCGTACACCTCAGCTATATAGCTCATTCACCTGCACCATTGTAGCCCAGTGTCTGGCGATGGTGTGGCTGCATGTGGGCCCCCTGTAGTCGGTTTCAAGACCTTGACTGCCTTGCGCGCAAGTCTGTAGCACGCCAGTAATGCGTTCACTTCTGAGGCCTGTATCTTCGCGCGCCTTCATGCAAGACTGTGCAGAGGCGGCTCCCTGTACGTTCGTGCGCCTTCACGCAAGACTGTGCAAGGGCGGCTCCTTGTACGCAGACCTCAATGCCTGGGTAAGCACGGCAGCTCCGCAGCAAACAGCACGCTGCCGCTTGAGGTGGACACAGCTACACCCAGACGTTATGCATGTGAGGTGAGCCCATAAGTGCTGGTATGTAGGCATGCCCCTCTTTAGCTAGGAGCACGTACATAGCCGTGAAGTGCGGCTCAGTGTTGGCTGCTTCTTGTCTCTGGTTCCTTCATGTCTGCCACCATCGGTTGCCCCGTTGCCCGGCTGATTATGAACTGCCAATAAAGGTTGTCACAGCTGGCTGCGTTTCCATCTTTAATGCGCAAAATGGCAAAATGGTAGAGTTACGAGAAACAACGAAGATTTTAGTTGTACAAGCCGCAGGCAAGGAAAATGCCTGGGAAGAGCTAGCCTTCGGGGATTCTGTGTTCTGCGCCGCCATCGGTCGAAGTGTGGAGAACGTTGCTCCGGGCGCCTTTGTCTGTTACACAGCCCTGCAGGCCTCTCCCAACTTCCCTGCAGATGAACTTCGGTGTACTCCCACCAGAGGGTCGAGGTTACTTTGTGCAGACACTATGCCGAGGACAAGGTGGCCACGACAGCAAACACATCCAACAACCCTCCTTATCCGTGGCTCTTTGGGCCCAGAATTCAAAGTGCTATGCAGAGGCCAATACGCTTCTGCTTCCACTGCAAGTAAGGATTGATGATGCTGCAGTGAACCGCAACGACAACAGACACATTTCAAGCCAGTATATAGCAAGCGGGTGTTATGTTCAAACAACCCCAATTAGCCAGCACAACACAAGGCATCCACCAAGGAGCATTGCACTTCTCGCCGTACCTATATATCTACATACCTGTAAATACATATAATATCTGTATGTATATATATTTAGTGGAGGTTCATTCGAGTGTACGTGCATGTCTTGCCCCGAAGGAATCCACAGCAGGCAAACGCCTCACCCCCAGTGTACATGCACATGCTGTCAAGTGTTCCGCTACTGCCGCTGCTCCTGTGGGTGCCTCCGTTACCATCTAGATGCACATCCAGGCGGCAGCTGCCACAAGGAACGAGAGAAGGGCAGGAAGCGCATGAAGCCATGCGGGAGAACAGGCCCTCACCGGAAGATCTGGGGTTGCGCGGAGTTGGCTTCGAGGACCCGGTAAATGTGGAAGTTTTCTCCCTGCAGACGTGAGCAGACACACGGGCACATCGGCCCCCGCTGGCTATCTGCCTCTCGCTGCTACGCCCTGAACGGTCCACCTGCTGCGTCTGTTCTGTTATCGAGAGCACCGGCGCACTTCAAACAGAAGCTGTGGTGCTCTGCAGATATAGAAAAAAATTTGAGCACTGGGCTGTTTGCCATGCAATTACATGGCTGCTGTTTTTCGTTGAGGTCGACCACGAGGCTACTGTAAAGGCTGTTGCTGTTGCTGCACATAACACTGTAAAGGGTACCCTCTCAAGGACTCACGTGCTGCTGCGCCAGGTTCCACTCCCTATGTGACACCTCAAAGTAGCTCTTGTGCCGAGTTGTGCTGCTCTTCACTTCAACAAATGTCAATCGCGGGGGCGCAGAAGTGCCAACAGGCGGGAACTCCTGCAGCAGCCGCACAGCGCATCCCCAAGACGCGTTTACAACTGTATGCAAACAAGTGGAAGCCATGCTGCATCTGCGTAGCTGGTCTGCGGCAACGTGAAGTATCCCTGTATCCTGCAGAGACAACCCAAGGGCCCGGAGGACCCTATGGCCCGAGGAAACAGAGACATGATGCTGTGTGTTGTGCCCCCTGTTTCCGTAGCGGCCTCACTTTCACCAGAATGTCATAGCTCTGCCCGCTCTCCTGCTCTTCATTCAGCCACAGAACCTGAGCGGTCTTGTCCTTCAGCTGTTGCTCTAGCAGCCGCTGCAGGTACCTATAAACTAGAGCTTCCCCCCTGCGAGCTGCAGCCGCAGAGTTCCTTCCCCCCCCAGTGGACGCCTCGAATGGAGCTGTAGCTTCTCTGTCTCTGCCACAGCAACAAGGACACCGCTCAGCACCACAATTTATCTCAATGAACGAAGGCAGCAATCAAACAGCCAAACAATCTGGAAGCCCCTTCCAGTATCTAACGAGCAAAAGTTTAAGGTATCTCGCTTCGCCTCTGTCGCTCTCCTTGTTTCTGCTCTCTTTATATTTCTCTTCTACTCCTGCCTACTACCCCTATTCGAGTCAAATCTTATGTATGCCCCTATTTACTATTTTGTCTTCCTCGCTCTAGCTTGGTGTCCCCCGGTTTCGGTGTCTTTCCCTTCTCTCTCCCTCTCTCCCATTGTATCTCTAGCTCGATCTCTATCAACCTATCCATCGATCTATCCTTGTTCTTCCGTCTCTCGTTTTGCCTCTCGTGAATAGAATTCGTGAGTGCCTGCCTACTCTGCGCACAACTCGACGGCCTGTGCATCGAAGTCGCCGAGGGACACGAGGGGTTCCTTGCTGAAGGCCTCTTGGCTGCCTGACCATGTACCCTGTCCATCTCCCTGTCCCTGCTTTCCTGCGGAACTCCAGGCGGAAGGAGCCTCCGCCGCCCTGGGGTCTTCGCCAGACCTGTGCAGGGCCCCAAATAATCCCCCCTCCTGGGCTGCCTCGCCTCTAGTAGGAGACCTCCACGGAGAGTGTTCAGCCGTGCCTGAGGCCGCATCATCTGCACCCTCCTCCCATCCAAACGCCTCAGCAGACAACTCCTCCACATCACTGCTGCTGTCGCTGCTGCTGTCGCTGCTGCTGCTGCCGCTGATGCGGGCACTCGCTGTAGTGCGCTTCTGCTCTTTGTCGTCGCCCCCCTTGCTCACGGAAGTGCCGGCGGGGGTGTGGGCGTCCCTTGTGGCCTCGTTGTCCTCCTCTAGCGAGCTCTTCTCATCTTGAATTGTGCTAGCATCTCTTGTTGTTGCTGCTATTACTGCTGTCTCTCCCGTTGCATCTGCTGCCTCTTCGATTTCAACTGGTGTCTCATCTGTTGCAACTAATGCAGCCGTGTCCTGGGCGACAGCTGCAGGGTCTGTATCTGATGCATCTCCAGCTGCAATAAGTACGAACCAGGCGTCGCAAAGCAGCCACATAGGCCCCTCGGTACTCTTCGTCAGGCTGCCCAGCCGCTCCCGTGCTGCAGCTGTTTCCTCTTTCAGCAGCAGGAGCAGTTCAGCGGTATTCGACGTTGTATTGTCTGTAAGCCCATCATTACCATCAGCAGCGTGGTTGCTACCAACGCTGCTGTTGCTGCCAACCGGTACACCCTCCCGCAAACCAATACAGCGGTGCTGAAACTCGGCAGTGTCAAGAGGCCCAGCCCAGAGGCCCTCAGCCTTGAGGCAGTCCTCGAATGCTGCACCCACAATTGCTGCTGTTGCTGCAGTTGACAGTCGGCAGCAGAAGCTGCTTCTGTTGCGCTGCAGCCTGTGCAGCCAATTCAGCACACCGCCCTCCGGCGGCCGCATGAGCCACTGCAGTAGCTTGTGCTGCAAACGTGAATAGAGCAGCAGCAAAAAAGATGCAAGTTGTATATCTTTTCCCCCTTTCAACGAAAATAGCCGAGAGATCTCGTTGAAGAGCTCCCCAGGAAACGATGGCAACAGCAGGTCCTGCAACTCGCCTGCATGCGCTGCAGCAAACAACGTCCTGATTTGGTCGGTGCTGCTCCTGTTGCCGCTGCTGCTGCACTCCGCTGCTTCTAGCTGCACAAGCGCAGCACTCAGAGAGTCATCTCCTGTGTCCCACGCCAGCAAAAGGGGAGAGGATACAGCATTTGTCTCCTCTATCTCCCACCTATTCTGCTCGCTGGAGCCGTTGAGGCTGTAGGGGCTGCTTGCGGTATTGCTGCTGCTGCTGGCACTGCTGCTGCTGCTGGCACTGCTGCTGCTGCTGGCACTGCTGCTGCTGCTGGCACTGCTGCTGCTGCTGGCACTGCTGCTGCTGCTGCTGGCACTACTGCTGCTGCTGCTGGCACTGCTGCTGCTGCTGCTGGCACTGGCCGGCAGCTCATCGTCTCCTTCAAGGACGTTTTCCCACTGCAAAGAAGCAGCACACGAGTTCCAAGGCCCCACTGCCCCCGTCTCGATGCAGCAGACTCTGCTGCGGAGATCTTTGCACAGGAGCAGCGACACACGCTGAAGTTGCTGCAGCCAGCACGGCCTCTGCCGGCTTTTAGGCGCCTCCCCCGATCTCATATCCTGCTGCTGCTGATGACGCCCCGTTAGCCAGTGACGCTGCAGTAAGAGATACCGGTGTGCGTCTCTGTGGAGGAGGAAGCGGCGGGCAGCTGGCAGCAGCAACAGCAGCAAACGCTGTCTCAAGCCTCCGAGGGCCAGCCCCTGTGCGAGCTGTGTGGAGTCAGGATAAGCGGTCCTGAGCGGGATCGTCTGCAAAGACGATCCTGCTCCCAGAAGAGATACCAGAGGGGCAGCGGTGAGCTGTGTCGAGCAGGCGGAGCTGAGGGGCCCCACGCCCAGCTGCTGTTGCAGCAGCTTCTGCCAGGCCTGTTGCACAGGTTGCCGCCCCTGCAAGCCCTCCTGAAGCAGCCGCCGACCCATCAATGCTTGGCACGAAGCACACAGGCTATTTGCTCCGTCTGTGGTGCAGTCACGCAGTGCTCCGGAGACCGCTAGCTCTCCCCAGTTGCATGCAGCCCCACAACACCAAACTACTGGAGGATAGCACAATACCTCCGGTGCACCGGCCCCCGTCCCTCCCCTATCTCGACCGCTTTCAGCAGGCCAGAAGGTCCCGCTGTCCCCTTGCTGCACGCTGCACCGTCCTGCTGCTGCTACTGCTGCTGCTTCCGCCGCACCCGCCTGCAGCAAGTCCCATAGCTTGCCGTCGAGTGCTGTGAGACGCAACCACATGGGGCTACCCGCCGGGAGCAACCGCAGCTGTAGCACGTCAACCGCATCAGCTGAACGAACTCTACTGGAGGGGACGCACAGCTGAAAACACGGGACCACCGGAAGACCTCTAACTACCGAATGCAGACTGAGGTGGCTGCTGCTGCACTGTTGGTCGAGGTGCAGCAGCAGCGCAACGACGGGCAGCAGCATCCCGCTGTGGATGGATTTCAAAGGGCACGCTGCTGCTGTTGCTGCTGCTGTTGTTGCTCCTGTTACTGCATCTGAGTACCGAAGAGTAGAAGGGGGCAACAGTGGGCACGAGGTGTCGTGTTCTGCAGCTGCGTAACGACGCAATTTTCTGGGCCTTCCAGGCAAAGCATGCGTCATGTGCTGTTGATAAGTGGCAACTGATAGTCCTGAGGCTGCTGTTGCTGATGCCGCTGCAGGCACCGTTGCTCCCCTTCTATCATCTCCCTCCAGAACTCCTGCAGTGTCTGCCACCCACGTCAGAGCCAGGAGACACTCCTGCAGAGACGGGTACTCTGCTACGCTCAGGTCGTCCATCAAAAGTGCTTCCAGCTCCGCAAGCCGCTGCTGTTGCTGCTCGTGTTCATACAGCTGCAGCTCCTCCGGGGACAGCGGCAGGTCCGTGGGACGAGACTGCCTCAGCTGGGCATGTTGTCGGTCAAGCAACAGCGCGAGGTCCCCTAAAGGCCAGCACATGGGAAAGGCGGCAAGTGGGGCCCCTAGAGGAAGGCGGAAGACAGACTCAGAAGGGGTTCTAAAGCAGATGCAGCGGCCAAGAGTAACCGCTGCAGTAGCAGCAGCAAGGGGAGGAGGCTCTAAATTCCTTGGCGAGCTGGCGCAGGATGCTGGCTGCGGAAGCAGCACAAACCCTTTGGAGCCCTGGGCAGCCCAGTGGCTGGGCTGCTGCGTTGCGGCTGCTGTCGCAGGGCGACCGGCTGCTGCTCCTGCTATTGCGGTAGCTTCTACAGGGTGCCGGCTGTGGGCGAGGTACTGCAGCAAACGAAACATATCCCCGACTACTGCATTGCAGCAGCAGCAAAATAGGGAGATACAACGCCCCCCGACGTGCTGATATAGGCAGCCGCAGCTGGTGGGCTTTCGGCTACAGTTGCTGCTGCTGCTGCTACTTTGGCAACAACAGCGGCCTTCCCTACAAGTCGCATCCGCCGCCGCTAAGAAGCAAGCCGCAAGGCAAATAGGCGCGCCTGTGCTGGAACGTGTTCCACCTGCTACACTGCCATCCGCTACGTAGTTAGTGGTGCTGCCATGGCTGTTGTGGCTGCTGCTGCTGCTGCTGCTGCCATCGGCGATGCCGCTGTTGCTGATGCAGCCTGTAGCCGGTGAAGACCCTGGTGTTTCGGGCAGAGTAGTTGCCAGTGTGCTTCCTAGGTGCTTCAAGTGAGACGAAAGGGACAGGAGGACGTTCGCGGCTGTCTTCTCATTCGGCACTAGGTGGAGGCCTTCTGGTTCCTCCCCACTGCATGCACCCTCCGGTGTTGCTCTAGCTATTCCTCCAGGTCTTGTCGCCTTGGTGGCTGTTGGGTGTTCCTCCAACCACTGTGCCGCACGCGACAAGCTCCCCCTCTCCCACATCCATGTGAAGGTCTTTCCAAGGCCTTCACACGCCACTGGTGCTGCTGCAACACCATCATGCGCAGCTAGAAGCGGCATGCCAATCTCCAGGGCGGAAAGGCAGCTTCCCGTGTAAGCCAGATCGTCAAGAGCCGTGCTGCTCCTGCTGCTGTTACTGTGCAACCGCGGCTGAACCTCCCCCTCAAGGTGCTGCTGCTGCTGGTGGTGCTGGTGTTGGTGTTCCTGCAGCAAACGCTCCGCCAGAGGGTGAAAGTATTCTACCAGCCGTCCGTACACCTTAACACACTCGCTTCTGGGTGCTGCCAGTTCTTGCGGCCTTCGCAGGCCCACGAACCGCCAGCGCCATTGAACGCCATGGATATTGCTGCTGCTGTTATTGCTGCTGTTGCTGTTGCCGGTGCTGTTGATACCGCAGCTACTGCCCCCTGTACATCTGACACAACTGCTGCCAGGCACCGCGCTAGCTAGTCCGCTGTTGTAACGTGCGGAAACTCTTGCTGAAGACTCGCATGGGCTGCTGTTGTTGCTGCTCTTCCTACTGTCGCTGTTGTTCTTGCTTCCGAAGTCGTCCACCAGATGCAGACACCGCTTTTTGCTTCTGGCCCTGCAGCCCATGCTGTTTGTGCTGCTGGTGCTGCGTCCTCTAGACGGCACGGCTATTGCAGCTTCCTCTTCGCTATCGGTGCTGCTGGAACTGCTGCTATCGAGGAGGCTTTGATCTCCTACGCAGTCCAGTTCGAAGAGCTGGAGTTGCTGCTGTTGTCCCTGCTCCTGAGCCTGCCAGCCTTGTGCTGCTGCGGCACCAGCGACAGACAGGGCGTCGCATGCAACAGCCGGAAGCCACGCACTGCTGCGCAGCTGCACCAACAGGGAGGAGGCTGCACCTCCTCCAGCCAGTGGGACTGCTGCCGACTGCAGCCCTGCGGTGGCTGCTGTCCACTGATTGGTACGAGGGATGCTCTCGTGCCGTTGCTGGTCCTGCTGCTGTGGTGTGGCCGGCACGTCTCCTGCCGCTACTCCTGCTTTTGCTGTTGCTGTTGCTCCTGCCGCGCGTGCTCCGATCCGCCACCGCAGACGCTCGCAGTGCTGCCACCGCTGCTGCGCCTCCGCCAAAACCCCAACAAAAAGACGGAGGGAAAGATGTTCAGCCTGGTGTAGCTCCCGCGTTATCGCCCGCAGCAGCTGCGGCGGCAGCCGTACCATAGTTTGCGAGTGGAAGGCCTGTGCGCTGCTAGTGCTGCTGCTGTTGCTGCTATTGATGCCGGAGGGAGCAGCAGCAGCGGCGGTAACCAATCGCTCGAAGTCGAGACAGATGAAGTCCTCTACCAGCAAGGAGACACCTGAGCAGACGGGAGATGGTGCGGGGGCCCGCGACGCGTTCACAATATCCTGCATTTGCAGCAGCTCCGCATGGAGCCGTTGCAGCTGCGGCTTCCCCCACCGACGGGATAACCGCTGCAACAACTCCTCCTTCATGCTGCTGCCGCTGCCTTCTTCTTCTACAGGAAACCCGTCAACCGCACTCAGCTCGATACGTGCAGAGCCAACGTCACGTTGCTGCTGCTCCTGGTGCATCTGCTGCCGCTGTGGCGCCGGCGGTTCATCTTCCATGTGTATCCAGTACACAACCGAGGAGACGTGCAGCAGGCGTTTAAGCCCAATGAGTTCGCAGAAGTCTGCCCAGGTGGGAAGGGACACAACACGGTCGTAAGCACTTGAAAGGAACACGCAGTCTGGCAGCAGGTGTCTGTAGAGCTGGAGCAGCATCTCCTGGTGCTGCTCGTGCTGCTGCAGTTCCTGCTGTGTGCTAGCTACCTTCGCCACCCCAAGACACCGCAGCGCCGCGGACCCCAAAGCCACCCTCGTTCCCCTAGCGGTGCAGACAGGCAGGCGCAGGATCTGCTTCCTAGAGAGACCACCGTCCGTATGGATTGCGGTTGCGAGTGTGCGACAGTGAAAAACGAGGAAGAAGAGATAGCCCACCAGCTGACTTTCTGTTGCTGCATCACACAGCCTAGGATGGTCCAGCAAGGGCAACAGACGTTGTTGCAGCACCTGCTGCGGCCGCAGGTAATCTACACCCAAGCTCCGCAGACACCGCACGACGCGAGATCGCTGCACCGGGCGATCTCCGGCCAGCTGCTGCTCCTCTACTTCTGGAATCAACTGCTGCTGAGGCTCCTCCTCCTGCTTAAGCTGCTGCTGCTGCTGCGGGATTGCTGCTGCAGCAAGCCAGGGCTCCAAGACGCCAGGGTGAACGTACGCCACAAGCGGGCTCCCGGAGAAGCTATCAGTGAGCCCTGCACTCGCTTCGCCACTCAAGCAGTCTACACCTGCAAGCTGTGAGACGCCAGGGGCTTCTGTTGCTGTTGCTCCTCCTGCTGCTTCTGCTACTTCTTCAGTCGCAGCTGCATGCGGCGGGAGGCACAACGTAACCTCCGCGTCGTCCGCTGCTACCAAGCGTCCGCAAAGGGTAGGTAAGAAGGGAAGGTTTCTGAGAGCCCCCAGGGCAGCCCGCTGCTGTACGGACTGCTGCTTCTGCATGCAGACACTCTCGAGCAGCAGGAGCAGTCGACCGATTCCCTGAGGCTGCAGTATCTGGTTAAGCTGTTGTTGCTGTTGCGGTTGTTGCTGCTTACCCAAACCTTCTTGCTGCAGCCTTACGAGACACCGCAGGATTTCCACGACATCCCATGGAGTCAAGTCCCGTACCCCCAGTAAACGGAGGGCGGGTGGCTGAAGATGCTTCAGCACTCTCTCGTGTACGTACACCAGGCCCAAAGCCCTGTGAAGCAGCCAAGGCGGAACTGGACACTCCGCTTTACCGCTCCAGGTACCGCTGTTGCTGTTACTATCCCCGCAGTTGCTGTTGCTCGAGCGGCACATAGACACAGCAGCAAAGGACCCGGAGGCACTATCCGCCACTGCTCTGCAAGGTAGTACTGCGCGCGTCGGGCAGCACCATACGAAGTCCTGAGCGGAATTTTGTGCTCTTTGCTGCTGCTGCTGCTGCTGCTTTTGCTGCTGCTTTTGCTGTTCCCGCTGCTCCTCCTCCTCCTCCGGACAGGGGTTTACACACAGCAAACACTCCATCTGCTTCACAGCAGCTAGCGCAGCAGTTGCAGCTTCCTCAATCATTCCTGCGGATCCTCCAGCAGCCTCACCAGCAAGCAGAAGCGGAGCGAACAGCAGCAGCGACTCCTGGAGTTGTGGGTGGGCTGACTTGCACACAGAGAGGGCAGTGCACAGTGCAGCAGGTAGGTGTTGCAGGAGCCACGAATTCCAACTGTCTCCGCACCTCAAATCTTCGCGGGAAGCGGTCAAGCTAAAGGCACCCTGAAGAATAAATGGCAACCCAAAGCCCCTCACTGGCAGGAAGCAGTGCAATGGCCAACCTTTGCTAGGTGCGCTGCTCCCATCATTACTATTAGTACTACTGCTGCCGTTGTTGCTGCCTGGATCTGGAGGGGCTGCTGCTGCAGCAGGCGCACGTGCTGCTGCCGGAGTCGGTGCAGCATACCCTTCCGGTGTAAGGGCCAATGCCACTACAAGAGGCTCATCTGTGGGGCCGGCAACGGGGGCAGATCCCACCGGCGTGTGCTGTACGAGCAACCAGTGCTGCTTCTGCTGCTGCCACACACAGTTGCCTCCTCTGCAGTTGCCCCAACGGTCGCACACCGAAGCCGGCGACACCAGAGGACGGCAGCAAATGGTCAGAACAACGTGCTGAGCGCAGCTCGGCAAATTGTACACGTGCTGCTGCAGCTTCTGCTGCTGCTCTTGCTGTTTCTGCTTCTGCTGGAAGACTGCGGCATCAATGCATGGAAAGGTGTGTTTAAGAAGTAAGAAGCAGCTCCTGCTAGGCTGACTGCGGCAGGAGACTCTCCGAACCTTGCGTAGAAAAAGGATACAGTGAGGCTCTACCGTAGACAGACGATTCGCGAGACTTCCTCCGTCCTCCACCCACCGCCCTTTCAGCGCTGGTCTTACAGGCAGCCAAATCATTGTCCGCCATATACGTAAAGCCGCTTCAGCTGGAGTTACACTTGCCGACGGTGCTGTTGCTGCTGATGCATCCTGGCTAGGTGGCGACAAGATGGAGCAGCAGCAGCTGTAGCTGTTGCTGCTACCGAAGCTTCTGCTTGTGCCTGTCTGTGTTACGGCGCGCGGGTCCTGCGCCGCAAGGAGGGCCCCCTCGACGGCCTCTACCGGGAAGAATCTGCTCCACTCCCGTGATGGCAGAGGATGGGGGAGCACAAAGCCGAGGCCGCTGCTGTCTTTCGCGGAAAACTTCAACGCTACGCCGGTGCAGGAAACAATATGCGGTTCATCTGAGAGGCTAAACACCGACTTAAAGCCCACACCGAACCTGCCTATGCGTCGGACCTTCTTCTGCTGGTCTTGCCGTTCCTTCTGATCCTGCTGGTTCGGCTGCTGCTGCTGCAGTTTAGGGTCTTTGGTGCTGCGCGCGACGTCACACAGGGCCCGCACGTCTGCTGGAGTGAAACCTCTTTCATTATTAAAGACGGCAAGTCCTTCTTGCAGGAGCTCAAAGTGCAAAGAGGGGGTTGTCAGGGCTGGTATTTGGAGCAGAAGGTTTTGGTGCTGCTGTGGCTGCATCTGCAGCGCAGCAGGAGGTAGCGGCAACGGTAATATATACACATTGTCGTCTGCGTTCTGCAGCAGCTCTAGCTGTAGATGACCGTCCGAAGAGTACAAGTCCCCCGCAAGGCGGCTCAGGGCTCGAGTAAGGCGCTCTCGCTGCCGCCGCATAACAGCGTCAACAAGGGTCTCCTTTGCAGCAGATACAGCAGCAGCACTACCAGCGGTAGTACCCCGTGATGCAGCACCGGTGCTACTGCCAAGACCTACTCCAAACTCCTCAGTCCGTAGCCGAAGCAGAAATGCCTCAGGGCTTTCATCGCCCCACAGATCCACCGCAGAGCCGGTTGCTTTGTCCGCTGCCACTGCAGAGTATTCACCAGCAGCACCGTGACCTGCTGATGCAGCACCTCCTGCAGCAGCTAGTGCAGGAACTGCTGCAGGAACTGCTGCAGGAACTGCTGCAGGAACTGCTGCAGGAACTGCTGCAGGAACTGTTCCATGAGTAACTGTGCAAACTTCGCCTTTTCCTTCGGGCTTGGGATGGTCAACTGGAGCTCTGACTTGGCGGCGAGGCAGCAGCAAAACGGTGTCACCGTCTTCAAAGACCAGGCCCGTGCTATTTGCTGTTGCCGCTGCTACTGCGTCTGCTGCTCCTGTTGCTGTTGTGATTGCCGCTGCTGCTGCTGTTGTTGTAGGGGCCACTTCAGCGGCTGCGAGTTGTGTGCCTGCAGGCTGCCGCTGCTCCGCTGCAGAAGGGCTGCCAGCTGGCGGTTGCTGGTTGTGTCTGTGCTGGTTTGCTGCCCTCCCCTGCTGCTTCTGCAGGGTCTCCATGGCAGCCAGTGCCTCTTGCTGAGGAAGCAGCAGATGCATGCACCGCTGCAGCGCCTCTTGCAAGTGGGAAGACAGAGGCCTAAAGGCTGCGCGACTTTGCAGCAGCAGGAGGAGAAAGTCGTCGGCCTGGGAGCTGCTGTTGCTGTTTGTGGCTGAAGCTGCTGTCGCAGCCGCCTCCAACCGCTGATGGTTGCAGAATGTTGCAACAAAAGCAAACCGCTCAGCGGCAGCAGTTAAAACTCCTGAGCCAAAAACTTCCACCACCGGTGCCAACAGAACAACAATGCATGCGTCTACAAGGGCTTTAGGGGCTTCCGAAAGAACTCTGCAGCAGAAATCCCCCCATGACTGCTGCTGTTGTTGCTGTTGCTGCTGCTGCTGTACCTGCTTCTCCTGGGACTGCTGCCGCTGCAAGTAGCTACGCACTTGCTTCTGCAGAGAGGCTGGGCTATGAGGAGGCACCCTGTGCACGTCCCAGTTGCCGCTCCTGCCGCTGCAGCACTGTGGCTGCAGCTGCGGCTGCCACAGCAGGGCAGCAAGAGCTGTGACTGCAGCTGCAGCACACCTGCTGCTGAGAGCATCCAGAAGTTGCTGAGGTGTATCCCGTGTCGGGTTGGGGACACGCACAATGCTTCCCCCCTCGATGCTCACGAAGATGCTCCGGCTAAACAAACTGCTGCTGCTGCTGCTGCTGCTGCTGCTGCTGTTCGTGGATGAAAAGAAAGCCGCACTGCCGTGCCTGCAAAGGAAGGCTTCAAGGTCCCCAAAAGAAGGCTCGAGGGTGTCTTCCCATCTAAAAAAGGTTTTCAAATCGACGAGCGCAGGAGCCTCTGCGATGGCCGCCGCTGCAGCTTGCCACGTCGAGACGCTCTGAAGTTGCTGCTGCTGCTGGGAGACCAGTCGCTGCAAGCACCGTTTCAATGCTTCCTGCTGCTGCTGCTGTGGCGAGTGCTGCTCCTTGTGACCCATTGTATGGCTGTGCGCAAGGGCTGCAGCGAGATGCCATGGACTGCACAGTGTTGTCGCCAGGTGGATGCAGCCTTCAGCTTGCCGCTGCAACTCGGACACCAAGACATCCTGTAGAGCAGGAGAGATGGATTCCTCGCCCCACAAAGGGGGCAGGGAGATGGGCGCCCCCGCCTCTAGTGTGAGCCTGTGGTGGGCTCCGGGGGCACCACCCAAGCACCGCCGCACCTCTGCTATGAAGTGACTTAGAGATGCCGCATCAGCCAACGGCTTGCTGCGCTGCAAGGCAGATGCAGCAGCAGCAGAGAACTGCAGCCGCACCACGTGGACACACATATCGTAGATCATCTGAGGGGAAGCACCTGGCACTGCTGCTGCGGCGGTAGCGGTTCCTCCTGCTGCTGCCGCTTGTAGCATCAACGAGGCAAAGCGCACATATAAATCAGCAGAAGGGTGGTCCGCTGCAGTGTCACAGCTACTGCCTTCAGTCCCTTTCAGGCGCAGCCCCTCTTCCAAGGCAGCAGCAGCAGCAGCAGCCTCCTCCCGCTGCAGCAACTGCAGCAGCGTGTGCACAGCAGAAGGGGCTGCTTCAGGGAACACCGCTGCCTCAAGTGAATAAAGAAACTTAAGCAGGCTTTCCCGCCTTTCAGGAAGAGCGTCTGTACGCTGCAGGTGCAGCGGCAGTTGCTGCATGAGACGGGTCATAGCTTTATCAGGAGAAACAACGCAAGTGTAATGTCTCCCAGGAGTTTCTCCGTCGCTGCTGCTGTTACTGCTTCTTTGGCCATTTGGAGCGGTGGATGCTGAACCATCGTTTACTTGTTCTTGCTGCTCCTGCTGTTGCTGCATGTGCTCCTTCTGTTGGTCGTCCTTTTGTCCCTCAGTCTCCGTTTGCCCGTTTAGTTGTTCTTGCCGATGTTCTTTCTGCTTTTGCTGCCGTTGTTCGTCATCGGTCTCGTCTTCCTGCGGTCCTTCTGTTCGCTTGCAGCTCGCCGTGGAGGGGACATCTGGCAACGCGCCTTTGGCCTTCTGGGCAAAGCGCATCAGCAGGCCCACAGCAAGCGCTGCTGCAGCACGAGCAGCAGCAGCTGGAGGGAACCTGCGCAGCAGCCGCAACCACAAGTCATGCAGCAGCATCTCGCAGCTTAAGGGCTTGAGAGGAACAAATGCTTCGCTTGCAAGGGTTAGCAGCTCTTGCTTGATGAAGGCGCTGATCGCTAGCCGGAGGCTGAACTCTCGATGCAGCGGCAGGTTCCGCTGGTGCCGCTGCTGCTGCCGTTGCTGCTGCTGCTGCTGCTGCTGCCACACAGCAACAGCCAGCAAGTGGGAACAGAGCGGTTCCCGACTTGGACAGCTGCACTCGCATACGGCTGCGTCTACAATCCGGCAGTTGGCGCTGCAAGCACAAGATAGACGCATATACACATACATATATACACATAAACGCATACGCATATATATATATATATATATA
>NW_013563579.1:965-6705 GCF_000499605.1 Eimeria maxima | reverse complement strand
TATATATATATATATATATGTCTCCTTTTTGTGTCTCCTTGTTGTGTCTCCTTGTAGATCTTAATACATACAATAGCCAGTTACCTGTACATGGCGCAGCAAGCGAGCAGCTGCGGCTGCTGCACCAGCAGCAGCTGCTGCAGCAGCAACTACTGCAGCAGCAGCAACAACAAGATGGACTTCAACAGTCAACATCAACCAGAAACCTGCAACACCAACAGGAGCAGCAGCAGCAACTGCAGCAGCAGCAGCAACTGCATCAGCAAGTGCAGCAGCAGGAGCAGCAGCAACAACAACGGCCAGAGCAGCAGCAGCAGCAGCAGCCGCAGCAGCAGCAACACGCACCTAAGACAATGACCTTAGCAGACTTTCATCTAATGCAGAAGCAGAAGCAGGAACAAAGACAGCAGCAGCAGCAGCAGCGACTGCAGCAACTGCAGCAGCAGCAGCAGCAGCAGCAGAAACAACCCAGAGTCATGACTCTAGCGGACTTCCACAAGATGCAGCAGCAGAAACAGCATGAAAAAGAACAGCAGCAGCAGCAACAGCAGCAACTGCTGCAGCAGCAGCCTGCAGCACATATGACCTTCCAGGAGTTTCAGCAGCAGCAGCAGCAGCAGCAGCAGCAGCCGCAGCATAGACTCAGAGGTCAACAGAATCAGCAGCTGCAGCAGCAGCTGCAGCAGCAGATTCTACAGCAGCAGCAGCAGCGGCAGCAGCAGAGGCCGCCACTGCCACAGAAGCAGCATCTGCTGCAGCACCAGCAGCAGCAACTCCATCCTTACCAGCCGCACTATGAGCACCCAACTCAGCAGCAACTGCAGCAGCTGCAGCAGCAGCAACACTACCAACAGCTGATTGCGCAGCAACACCAAGAGCAGCAGCAGCAGCAGCCGCAGCAAGCCCACCAGCAGGAACCCCAACAACAGCAGCAGCAGCAGCCGCAGCAAGCCCACCAGCAGGAACCCCAACAACAGCAGCAGCAGCAGCAGCCGCAGCAGCAGCAGCAGCAGCAGCAGCATCCACCGAAGCAGGAGGAAGCTCTTTCTTTCTTACAATTACCAAGTTGGTTACCTAGCTGGCTGCGGCCTCCCAGCAGCAGCAGCAGCAGCAGCAGCAGCAGCACAACAACAACAACAACCACAACAACAACAACAACAACAACAACAAGAGTACCAACAGCAACACCACCAGCAACAATAACAGGAGCAGCAGCAGCAGCAGCAGGAGCAGCAGCAGCAGCAATAAGACCATCTCCTCCTGGTGTACCTACACTGCAGACATTACTTGAGACTGTTGCTGCACAACAGATAACATCAACAACAACAGCAGCAACCCCACCAATAACCACCTTTTTTATTACTACTACTACTACTACTACTACTACTACTACTACTACTACTACTACTACTACTACTACCAGCAGCAGCAGCAGCAGCAGCAGCAGCAGCAGCAATCCAGTCTTGAGGCCACTAGCTACTTTGTTTCCTAACTTGTTTGGTGGAGCGAAGAGAACAGAAGCAGTTGAAGACACAGCAGCAGCAGCAGCAGCAGCAACAGCAACAACAGCAGCAGCAGCAGGAGAAGAAACAGCAGCAGAACCAGCACCAGCAACAGGAGCAGCAGCAGCAGAAGCAAGTGCTGCTGAAGGCAATGCAGCATCTACACCACCTGCAGTAGACACAGAAACAACAGGAACAATAAAAACAGCAGCAACAGCAGCAGCAACAATAACAGCATCAGCAGCAGCAGCAGCAGCAGAGCAGCAGCAGCAGCAGCAAAACACCGTGGCGCATGCAGACGACCACCATTATAGAGATTTGCTGCAGCATAAGCCTGGGCCTATCTCAGGTATTAGAGACCTTATAGACATACCTCTACCAGCAGCAGTAGAGCAGCAGCAGCAGCAGCGGCAGCAGCAGCAGCAGCAGAAGCAGGAGAAGGAAGAACAGCAGAAACAGGAAGAAATGCAGCAGCAGCAACCACAGGAAGAGCAACAACATCAACAACAGGCAGAACAGCAGCAACAACAACAGGAAGAACAGCAACAGCAGCAACAACAGGAAGAACAGCAGCAACAGCTACAGGCAGAGAAGAAGCAACAACACCAGGAACAGCAGCAGCCAGAGCAGCAGCAGCCACAGCAGCAGCAACAAGAGCAACAGCAACAGCAAGCAGAGCAGCAGCAACAGCAACCACAACAGCAGCAACCGCCTGAGCAGCAGCAGCAAGAGCAACAAGAACAACCTGAACAGCAGCAGCAGCAGCAGCAGCAGCAGCAAGAGCAGCAGCAACAGCAGCAGGAAGTATCTGCTGTTTCTTCATGAGGTGTCTTTGTGTCTTTTACATTTTAAATAAACACTCAAGACATATTATATCCACCCTCTAAACCCTAAACCCTAAACCCTAAACCCTAATTAGAGGTCTAAACCCTAAACCCTAAACCCTAAACCTTCATTAGAGGCATTTGTTTCTTTAAAGATTGCCAATTTAGCCATTTCCCTAAACCCTAAACCCTCGTTAAGAGGCCTAAACCCTAAACCCTAAACCCTCGTTAAGAGGTCTAAACCCTAAACCCTAAACACTCATTAGAGGCATTTGTTTCTTTAGGGATGCCTCGTTAATGCATCCTCTAAACCCTAAACCCTAAACCCTCGTTAGAGGCAATTGTTTCTTTAAAGAAAATATATTTATTTCTTATATAAACCCTAAACCCTAAACCCTCAAGAGAGGTAGGGTTATTATTTCTGGTGGTATATTTTATCCATCCTCTAAACCCTAAACCCTCATTAGAGGTCTAAACCCTAAACCCTCATTAGAGGTCTAAACCCTAAACCCTCGTTAGAGGTATTTATTTCTTTAAGGAAATCATTTTTCAAACCCTAAACCCTTATTTAGCAGTTCTCCTGTCTCTAAACCCTAAACCCTTATTCTGCCGTCCTGTCGTCTCTAAACCCTAAACCCTTATTTTGCCGTTCTTTTGTCTATAAACCCTAAACCCGGACCTCTTGTCTCTAAACCCTAAACCCTTATTTTCCCGTCCTTTTGTCTATAGACCCTAAACCCTTATTTAGCGGACCTCGTGTCTATAAACCCTAAATCCTTATTTAGCGGACCTCTTGTCTCTAAACCCTAAACCCTTATTTTCCCGTCCTTTTGTCTATAAACCCTAAACCCTTATTTTGCCGTTCTTTTGTCTATAAACCCTAAACCCTTATTTATCGGCCCCTGTGTATATCTAAACCCTAAACCCTTAAAGGCACTGGTATCTCTTGCGCATTCTGTAAACCCTAAACCCTATTTAAGGGTTTAGGGTTTACGAGTCTCCCCCTTGAGACTCTCCATCACAGTCTTATCTAAACCCTAAACCCTTATTATATTTATTATTTATTTAGCCATTATATAAACCCTAAACCCTTATTTATAGATGCCTGTCTCTCCCTCTTAATGTGCATTGTATAAACCCTAAACCCTAATTATAAACCCTCGTATTATCTCTAGCCAATAATAAACCCCTAAACCCTAAACCACCAACCCCTCTAAACCCTAAACCCTCAAAAAAGACCTCCGTGTAAACCCTAATTTGTGTATAATAATAAATGCAGCTAAACCCTCAATAGGAGACAACTGTAAACCCTAAACCCTAGACCTCTCCTCTCTTAGCTGCATTAATAAGGAAAAGTTTTTTTTTTTCTCTCCCTCCTCCTCCCTGTAAACCCTAAACCCTCAACAGCTACACAACAAAAGGGAGAGAGCAGCAGCAGCAGCAACAACACAAAAGAAAGCAGCAAGAGGCTGTCTGTACCCTTTTTCTCCCTCATTATTGAGGGTTTAGGGTTTGCTGCTGCTGCAGCAAATAAGCAGCAACTGCTGCTGCTGAATTCCTGCATAAAAGGAAATGAATAATAATACATACACTGCAGCACAAGAATACCCCCATATAGAGGTGCCTATACACCTGAATAAATAAGAAGAAAAAAAATAAATAAATGGTGGCTTCTAGAGAAGCCTAAGTGATGGTATATATATAAAGAGGTGCCTATACACCTGAATAAATAAGATGTATAATAAGCAAATCTCCTTATATATATAAATATAAATGTTTAATTGGCCCTTAATATAAATAAATAAATAAATAAAATAAATTTTATTTAATTTATTTAATTTCCTACTTTTTTTTTTATTCGCGATTAATATATATGTATATATATAGATTCATGCTTATATATAAGAGAATAAATATATAAATAAATATATTTATTTAATGGTGTATAAATAGATAAATGCATCCTTTATATATATAGAAGATAATAAAGAGGAAGAAGAAAAGGAAGAAAAAAAGACGGACGGGTCTTGTTCTCCTCCATTATAAGTATTCTTATTCCTCTCCCCTGTTGCTGCTGCTGCTGCTGCTGCTGCTGCTGCATAAATATTGCTGCTGCTGCTGCTGCAGGATCTGCATGATGAACAGGAGTAAATCTTCTGAATAAATAGAAAATTGCTTCTTATTAATAGAATAAATAAAGAAAAAGAAAGAAAAAAACAAATTTATTGAGACATTTTCTTACTCTTAGTCTTCTTAGGGAGGAGGACGGAGTGTACGTTAGGCATAACACCACCACTAGCAATAGTAACACCACCTAAGAATTTACTCAATTCTTCGTCATTTCTTACGGCTAATTGTATATGTCTAGGTATAATTCTTGTTTTTTTATGATCTCTTGCTGCATTCCCTGCAAGTTCAAGTATTTCTGCACATAAATACTCCAATACAGCCGCCATGTATACAGGTGCACCTGCCCCTACTCTTTTTGCATATCTTCCTTTTTTTAGGTATCTACCTATACGTCCTACAGGGAATTGTAGACCAGCTTTAGCGGATTTAGATGTACTTTTTCCGCTTTTTTTTGTTCTTCCTCCTTTACCTTTTGCAGACATTTTCTATTTAATTATTTATATATATATTTATTTATATCTAATTCTTATGATCAATATAAATGGTTATATGTATATCCTTATCCTTATTCTTCCTGTTGCTCCTATTGCTTCTTTGCCTTTTTCTTGTATATATTATATATATATACTCTTTCTTCCTTTTTTTTTTTCTTCCCTTTATTTATCCCTAAAAAAAAAACACAGAGAAAGAAATATGTGCTGATTTATTTTATATCCCCACAGTAATCTGTGCAACAACAAGACGCACCAGCAAAGGGGAGAAGCGACGGTGCATAGGGGCTTGTCGTCTGTCTTGCTTGCTTGCTTGCTTGCTGCTGCTGCTGCTGCTGCTGCTGCTAGTTGCTTTCCTCCTAGTTAGCTAGCTGTATATATATACATTTATTTATTTATTTATTTATTTATTTATTTTTTTAATTAATTTTCTCTTATTTTTATTATATTTATATATACTATAAATAATAATAGACACAAGATACTAGTACAGATTACCCCATCAGTGCGACAATTGGAGGGTGTGCTGCTGCTGCTGCTGCTGCTGCTGCAGCAGCAGCAGCAGCAGCAGCAGCAGCTGCTTCTGGCTAGCATGTGCTACTATCGTCATGAACAGGAGGAGGAGCAGCAGCAGCTGCGCACCCTCTCCCCTCCTTCCTTCTTAATTCCCCTCCTCTCCTTATCAAGGAATACACCTTCAGAATCATAAATTGGGATAAATTTCTGCTGCATAAAAAAAAAAACCCTTAACAACCCCACCAAATAACCACCTTTTTTTTTTTTTTTTTTTTTT
>NW_013563579.1:0-865 GCF_000499605.1 Eimeria maxima | reverse complement strand
TTTTTTTTTTTTTTTTTTTTTTTTTTTTTTTTTTTTTTTTTTTTTTCTCCTCTTTTTTATCCCTCCCCCGTCTTATAACCATTTAAAATGGCGAGAACAAAGCAGACAGCACGTAAATCAACAGGAGGGAAGGCTCCTCGTAAGCAATTAGCATCAAAGGCAGCAAGAAAGTCTGCACCTGTAGCAGGTGGTATAAAGAAACCCCACCGTTATCGTCCTGGTACTGTAGCATTAAGAGAGATAAGAAGGTACCAGAAGAGTACAGATCTACTTATACGTAAATTACCCTTCCAGCGTCTTGTTAGGGAAATAGCTCAGGACTTCAAGACAGATCTACGCTTCCAGTCCTCTGCTGTACTCGCGCTGCAGGAAGCAGCAGAGGCGTACTTGGTGGGGTTGTTCGAGGATACCAACCTTTGTGCTATTCATGCTAAGAGAGTTACTATTATGCCTAAGGATATACAATTAGCTAGAAGAATTAGAGGAGAAAGATCATAAATAAATAAATATATTTATTTATTTATTTATTTATTTATTTATCTATCTATATGCAGCAGCAGCAACTTATTATCTATTATAATTATGATTCCCTTTTTCCTCCCTTATACTGCAGCAGCAGCAGCAACTTGATGATGTCTTCGGACGGGAAGATGTTATTATTTGCTGCTGCAGCAGCAACAGCAACAACAGCAGCAGCAGCACGTTGCTGCTGCTGCTGCTGCTGCTGCTAGGGGGATAATTGATTCTATTTGTTGGGTGTTTATTCATAAAAAAAGACAAAAGGAGAACTTTTTCTTTCTTTGCTTCTTTAGGCTTCACTAGAAGCCACCATATAAATAAATAAATATACATATATATATATATA
>NW_013563578.1:37916-48340 GCF_000499605.1 Eimeria maxima | reverse complement strand
AATTAGTTAATTAATTAATTAATTAATTAATTAATTAATTAATTAATTAATTAATTAATTAATTAATTAAAAAGAATTTAAAGGGGGAAAAATATTTATACTTTATATGTATTTTATTCATGTATATATATTTATATACATGTATATAAGGAAGAAAAGGGATATATAATTAATTAATTAATTATTAATTAATTATATTTATTATTATTATAATTTAATTAAATTAAATAACATTAAATGCGGTGTATTGTATAAAAAAAACTAAAAAAAAAATTAAAATTTTATTAAACCCTAAACCCTAAACCCTAAACCCTAAACCCTAAACCCTAAACCCTAGAAAAGGGTTTACCATTTCTTTAATAAGAGGAAGAAGACCACCATGATGAATACCAACTCCTTTTCTTAATAACTCTAAGACAAAATCTATTTGTCTTAATTCCCTATCCGCAGGAGTTAATCTCTTTAAACACTCCTATACCACAAACCCTAAACCCTAAACCCTAAACCCTAAACCCTAGTTGGTGCATCTGCTATATAAGTTGATGGATTTAAAAGGACAAAAGGGATATGACGCTGTGCCATCAGTTGCTGCTCGCTCTTTCTCTCTTCTCTCTCTCTCTCTCTCTATGGAGTTCAAAGAATATATTAGGGTTTAGGGTTTAGGGTTTAGGGTTTAGGGTTTACCTGTATAAATAAATGTCTACGACAACACTCAGCTTTTGTTAATGTACAAACAGCAGGATATACTGCCTTAGCAAAAGCTTCGCATTTTCTTCTACTAAAACAGAATACTACTGCTGGTATTTCGTTATTCTGCAGCAGCAGCAGCAGCAGCAGCAGCAACAGCAGCAACAGCAGCAGCGGAGGCATATATGGCAGGTAGATACACCCCAATGAACTGCTGAACAGCAGCAGCAATAGCAGCAGCAACAGCAACAACAGCAGATGCACCATCTTGCCATGTATCCTGCCTCACCAACAACAACAGCAACGGCAACAGCAGCAGCAGCAGCAGCAGCAGCAGCAGCAGCAGCAGCAGACGTGAGATAGATATCTAATAAGAGACTGTAATCTTTGTGAGGAAGTCTTCATCTTTGCTTCTGCACTTTGGTATAATTGCTTGTTGCTGCTACTGGACCCTTTTTGGGGGCCCCCCTTCTGGGGGCCCCCCTTCTGGGGGCCCCCTTTCTGGGGGGGCCCCCATTTACCACCACCACTCTTATTGGGGCCCCATGAGGGGCCCCCACCTCCACCTCTTCCTGCTGCTGTACCCTCTTTTATTTCTCCAGATACTTTCTTCTCATTTACATATGCGTATGCTTGTGCATATGCCTATACAAATAAATAAAATAAATAAATAAATAAATAAATAAATAAATAAATAAATAAATTAAATAAATAAATAAAATAAATAAATACCTTACCTGTTGATTAAATTAACCATAAGAAGAAAATGTTTACCAATAAAATAAATAAATTGACAAAGAGGGACAATAAATAAATAAATAAATAAATAAATAAATAAATAAATAAATAAATAAATAAATAAATAAATAAATAAGATAAATAACTAATTAACTAAATAAATAAATAAACAAGATAAATAAATAAATAAATAAATAAGATAAATAAATAAATAAATAAATAAATAAATAAATAAATAAAAGTAAATAGCTTACTTGTTGATTAAATTTACCATTAGAATCCATAAGAAGAAAAGGTTTATCAATAAAATAAATAAAATGACGAAGAGGGACAGGTCTCCTTCGTGTACTTTGCGCAAAAATTTCTTTTTCTTTTACTGATCCTATCCAGTTACAAAAATCCATGTAATTAGGTAATGTTGCTGATAATAATACTACATTTACCTGTACATAAATATATATTTATATATATTTATTTATTTATTTAGTTATTTATTTATTTAGTTAGTTAATCTATTTAATTTGTCTATTTATTTGCTATTTATTGATCTAAATATTTTATATAATTAGGTAATGTTGCTAATAATAATACTACATTTACCTGTACATAAATATATATTTATTTTATTTATTTATTTATTTATTTAGTTATTTATTTAGTTATTTATTTAGTTAACTTTGTATTATGGTTAATTTATTTAATTGGTTTATTTATTGGCTATTTAATGATATAAATAGGATTTTTTAGGTTTTAGGGTTTTCTAGGGTTTAGGGTTTTCTAGGGTTTAGGGTTTAGGGTTTAGGGTTTTCTAGGGTTTAGGGTTTAGGGTTTAGGGTTTAGGGTGAATACATGTTGAGGAAGAAGAATAAGACATTCTTCCCATACAACTCCTCTTTCTGCATCATTTGCATAATGTGCTTCGTCAAATATAACTGTATCTAATTGGCTTATTATTTCATCTCCTCTGCACACAAACCCTAAACCCTAAACCCTAAACCCTAAACCCTAAACCCTAAACCCTCAAAAAAATAAAGAATAAAGAATAGGAAGGAGCAACGCAAAAAGAGTTAACTCTTGTTCCTAAACCCTTGACCTCCTATCTGCTTGCTGAAAAACCCGAAGAATGCTACAAACCCTAAACCCTAAACCCTAAACCCTAAACCCTTGTTACCTGAATAGAAGACCCCTTAGAATTTCCGTGGTAACAATTAGACACGCTGCACCAGGATTGATGCAAATATCTCCCGTTATCAGCCCCACCTATACACCAACACAAACCCTAAACCCTAAACCCTAAACCCTAAACCCTAAACCCTAGACAACCGAACAACAGCTCAAGAACTATGACAAGCGAGTCACCAATACCACAATCAAATACTCTTGCACCTATGAAATTAGGGTTTAGGGTTTATGATATGATGTATATCTGTATTATTCAACAAATTAGTGTTTAGGGTTTAGGGTTTAGGGTTTACCGATACGAATTTATTCTTAAAATCTCTATATTTCTGATTAGAGAGCGCCTTTAATGGAGAAGTAAATACACATCTTCTTCTTCTTTGCAATGCTAATGCAATTGCGTACTCAGCAACCACCGTCTTACCTATATATACACAAACCCTAAACCCTAAACCCTAAACCCTAAACCCTAAACCCTAAACCCTAAATTTTAAATTTTGGTGTCTGGTTGTATAATGATAGATACGCGACTTGACTAATAATATTGTTACATAACCCTCCCTATACCCTCCAAAAACCCTAAACCCTAAACCCTAAACCCTAAACCCTAAACCCTAAACCCTAACCTGCACTAGTATGTGCAGCAACAAATACACATTGATTTTTTTCTAATCTTAAGATCGCCCTTTTCTGGAAGTCATCAAGAGGGAAGCCAAACTCAATAGCAAGAGGCTCCTCCTCTGGGGATAAATCTGCTGCTGCTGCTGCTGCTGCTGCTGCTGCTCCTGTTGCTGCTGCTGTTGCTGCTGTTGCTGTATCGGGTGATGTATCTGTTGCTGCAGATGGAGATGCTGTATCTGTAGGTGCAGCAGCAGCAGCACCAGTTACTGCTGCTGCTGCTGCTGCTGCTGCTGCTGCTGCATCAGGAGGAGGTGCAACCTGTGCTCTAAGAGCGGATTCGAGTGCAGCACTACCTCCTGCTGCAGCTTGTTGCTGCTGCTGTCTTGCTGCTGCTGCTGCAGCAGCAGCAGCAGCACGCTCTTTTCTTATTTCTCTTAATGTACGACGAAAGAAAGATACATCAGCAACATCTTCTATACACCATTTCTTTCTTATATGTCTTTGCTGCTTCTGTTTAATACTATCTGCTGCTGCTGCTGCTGCTGCTGCTGCTGATGCTGCTGATGCTGTTGCTGCAGTGCTGCTGCTGCTGCTGCTGTCATCAACATCATCCTTTTGACCCTCTTCTTCTCGTCTCCGCTCCCGCTGCTGCTCCCGCTGCTGCTGCTGCTCCTCCTGCTGTTGCTGTTGCTGCTGCTGCTGCTGCTGCTGCTGCTGCTGCTGCAGGAAGAGAGGAGGCTCACATTCAATAACAGGAGGAGGAGCAGCAAATGGATTAATATCTGTTGGTATTTCCTCCATTAATTTAAAATTAATTAAAAAAGAAGAAGAAGAAGAAGAAGAAGGAGAAGAAATATCTAATATATCTGGTGGTAGGAGTATTTGCTGCTGCTGCTGCTGCTGCTGCTGCTGCTGCTGCTGCTGCTGCTGATCCTGCTGTTGTTGCTGCTGCTGATGATGCTTAGGGATAAAGTTAAGACCTTCGTGTGAATCTAATGAATCAGATATATCATTTACTTCTTCTTCTTCTTGCTGCTGCTGCTGTTGCTGCTGCTGCTGCTGCTGCTGCTGTTGCTGCTGCTGCTGCTCTTGTAGGATTTCGTTGTCTAGTTCGCGTAACTCATTAAGGGTTTCCTCGGATATAGGAGGAACAGATAGAGGAGGAGGAATAAAGTCTAATATTGGTGGCAATACTTGCTGCTGCTGCTGCTGCTGCAGCTGCAGCTGCTGCAGCTGCTGCAGCAAACTATCACATTTTAATTCCTTAGCAGCAGCAGCAGCAGCAGCAGATTCCTCCTCAGCAGCGGATTCATCGCTGCTGTCGTCGTCTGTCCAGAAGTCCGAGTCACCCCCATATAGTTGCGCCATCTCCAAACCCTAAACCCTAAACCCTAAACCCTAAACCCTAAACCCTAAACCCTAATTGTTTGAGGGTGCTACACACACACAACTGAAGGGTTTTGAATAGGAGAGATAAACTGTAAGTCGTAAAGATAAAATATTAGCCTCTAAACCCTAAACCCTAAACCCTAAACCCTAGACCCTAGACAACAAATTCTATACATTGCTTCTTGGGGCTGCATGCGCTATATGATTATATTGCATTAGGGTTTAGGGTTTAGGGTTTTACTTGCTGCTGTACTTTATATTTTTTAATTCTTTTTCTTTTTATTACTCTTATTTATTTACGTTTCCTCATCAGCAGCTGCAACAACAACAACAGCAGCAGCAGCTGCAACAGCAGCAGCAGCAGCAGCAGCAGCAACAGGATAAAGACGCAGCGACTGCTGCTGCAGCTGCTGCTAAATAAATAAATAAATAAATAAATAAATAAATAAATAATAAATATTTTTAATTAAAAATGGAGTTTGAGGGCAACAGCAGCGACGAAGGGCATGCAAGTCAAGAAGAATCAGCAGAGGAATCAGCAGCAGCAGCAGCAGGAGCAGCAGGAGCAGCAGCAGCAGGAGCAGCAGGAATAAAAGAAGAAATAACAGGAGTTGTACCATTAGGTAATATAAAGAAAATAAGAACAAAAGAAGGAGAAGAAAAAGAAAAATTACAATTAAAATTAAGGGCATGCATAAGTTGTAGACTTGTTATGACGGAGCAACAGGTACGATATATTTATATATATTTTTTATAAAACCCTAATTTAGGGTTTAGGGTTTAGGGTTTAGGGTTTAGGTAGGGTTTTGAAGAATTATGGTTTTAGGGTTTAGGGTTTAGGGTTTATGGTTAAGGGAAGGGTAGGAACATCTTATAGCTTCTTTTTCCTCTGTTGCTTTTCTGTCAATGTCTGTAGATATAAGCATTAGGGTTTAGGGTTTAGGGTTTAGGGTTTAGGGTTTGTATAAGGGTTTACATATAAAATTATATATAAACACTGAGGAGATGCTACGACCATCAAATAGCATCATTTTTTCTGCTTTTTTTTCCTATAATATAAATTAGGGTTTAGGGTTTAGGGTTTATTGTTTTTTTTATTCAGTTTTATGAAGAAGGATGTCCTAATTGTGCATGGCTACAAATAGATGGAGATAGGAGTAGGGTTTTGGGGTGTACGTCCCCTAACTTTGCAGGGTTTATTGCTGTAGTTAAACCCCAAGGGTCTTGGGTAGCTAGACATAATAAACTTAGTAAGTTTATTTATTTATTTATTTATTTATTTATTTATTTTATTTATTTTATTTATTTATTTATTTATTTGCTTATTTTTATTAGTGTCTCCTTTTTTTTTCTTGGGTAGCTAGACATTATACACCTAGGAAGTTTATTTATTTATTTATTTATTTATTTATTTATTTATTTATTTTATTTATTTATTTATTATATTTGTTGTCTCCTTTTGTGTCTCCTTTTTATTCTTTTTATTAATTGTGTCTTTTTTTTTGTCTCCTTTTTTGTCTCTTTTTTTTGTCTTCTTCTCTGTCTCCTTATCTTATTGTCTCCTTATTGTCTCCTTTTATTTGTCTCCTTTTTTTGTCTCTTTTTTTTTTGTCTCCCTTTTTCTGTCTCTTTTTTATTTATCTCCTTTTATTTGTTTCTTAATTATCTTTATTTCTGTCATATATATATGTCTTTTCTTTTTTTTTTCAAGGGTTTAGGGTTTAGGGTTTAGGGTTTAGGGTTTAGGGTTTAGGGTTTAGGGTTTGTGTACAGCTGAAGGAGTTCCTGGTTGTTATGCAGTAAAAGTGTTGGGAGATTTACCTGATAGTATAAAGGATGATGCTCATCGTTTTGCTTTTGCTGAATAAACCCTAAACCCTAAACCCTAAACCCTAAACCCTAGATCAGGCAACAAGCCACTGCTGCTCCAACAGATGCTGCAGCTGCAGCAGCAAATGCTGCAGCAGCAGCAAAAGATGCTGCTGCTGCTGCTGGTTTTATAGGGGATATTCTACCCATAACCAGCTCATGACAGCAGCAGGTGCTGCTGCTGCAGTTGCTGCTGCTGCAGTTGCTGCTGCATGCAGCAGCAGCAGCAGCAGCAAATGGTGGTTTGAGGTTTTGCAACGCGACTTTTTTTTTGCTTATTAATTTAGATAAACAAGACTGTTGCTGCTGCTGCTGCTGTTGCTGCTGCTGCTGCTGCTGCTGCTGCTGCTGAGAGACTCTTGAGCCTTTGTCTGTCCCTATCTGTCTCTCTGTGTCTCTCCTGTTGTCTCCTTTTGCGTCTCTGCACATTTCGTAATTATTAGGGTTTAGGGTTTAGGGTTTAGAGTTGAGGGTTTAGGGTTTACCTTTTCTTTTCTTTAGACTACAAACCCTGTTAGTTTATTCTCTTATCTCCCTCATTAGGGTTTAGGGTTTAGGGTTTATGGGTTACTTTTTAGGGGTTTAGGGTTTGGATTGCCTACGTTATTAGGGTTTAGATAATAATTAAATAATATATATAAATAACATATACTATTTATTTATTTATTTATTTATTTATTTATTTATTTATTTATTTATTTATTTATTTATTTATATAATAATGTATAATAGTACATTGTACTTTATTACATTTTATGCAGAAATTATAAGCTGCGTATACACCTGAAGATTCTCTTTTTTGTGTTCTAGGGTTTAGGGTTTAGGGTTTAGGGTTTGTGCCTGCTGCTGCTGGTGCTGTGTGTACCTCTTATAAGCAGCTGCCAAACCCTTCTTCCTGTATCTCTTTAGACTCAAACCGCTAATATAAGAAAACCCTAAACCCTAAACCCTAAACCCTAAACCCTAGGAAGGGTAGTGTTTGCCCTTTTATAAGAAAGCAACAAACCCTAGTTAGCTACATAACAGCAACGCCTCTTTTTTTCTTTTTTTTTCCTCCTTAAGAATAAATAATAAATAAAAGGCAATAAATATTATTAAATAAATAAATAAATAAATAAATAATTAAATAAATATAAATAAATAAACAAATAAATAATAATTAATGATTAATTGTCTCGCGTTGTGTGTTGCTGGATTCTGTTGTATCCTCTAGCCAGCTTGCTGCCGTTGAGGGTTTAGGGTTTAGGGTTTAGGGTTTAGGGTTACAGATGGCATTGTAATTTTATATTCTTTAATATAAAAATAACTCAAAAAAAATAAAAATTAGGGTTTAGGGTTTAGGGTTTAGGGTTTAGTGGGGCTGCAGCGGGGGGCCACCAGGGTGGTTCGTCTGCACGGAGCCAAACCCTCGGAGGGTTTGTTGCTCTTCATTAATAAAATAAAGGAAGAAAATATATTTTCATCGGCTAGGGTTTAGGGTTTAGGGTTTAGGGTTTAGGGTTTAGAGCGCCCTTAGCTGGCGCAACCCCTCCAGCTGTAATCGCCGCTACCAACCACAGCTGCAGCAGCAGCAGCAGCAGCAGCAACAGCAGCAGCAGCAGCAGCAGCTTCTGCTGCACTGACTTGAGGATTGGAGGACTTTATTGTTGTTCTTCTTGCAGCTAACAGCAGACGCAACACACCAGCAGCAGCAGCAGCTGCTGCTGCTGCTGCAGCAGAAGCCGAGCAATGGCAGCAGCGCGGGTGTGACGCGCAGCGCAACTGCAGCAGCAGCAGCAACAACAGCAGGAAGATAAGGAATAGCAGCAGCAATAATAGAACCAACAGCAGCAGCAGCAACTGCAGCAACTGCAGCAACTGCTGCAGCAGGTGCTGCAGCAAACCGCCACCACGCGTCCTCAACTGCAGCAGGTATAGGAGCAGCTATGCGTAGGAAGGCAGCAGCACCAAAGAAGCAGCAGCAGCAGCAGCAGCGGCAGCAGCAGCAGCAAAGACTGCAGCAGCAGCAGCACAAGCTTGGTGCAGAGGGGAAAGCTGACTGCAGCAAGAGCAGCAGCAGCAGCAGAACCAGCAGCAGATGCAGCAGCAGAACTGGCAGCAACAGCAGCAGCAGGAGAAGTAGCTTTGTAGAGGAAATACAACAAACAAGCAGCAAATGCAGCAGCAACAGCAAGACCAGCACCAGCAGCTGCTGCAGCAGCAGCAGCAACTGCAGCAGCAGCAGCAACTGCAGCAGCAGCAGCAACTACAGCAGCAGCAGCAACTGCAGCAGCAGCAGCAGCAGCTTATCAACAGCAGAACAACAACGCCTAGAGCGATCTTGTCGTATGCTTAAGAGGAGTGCAGCGAAGAGCAGCAGCAGCAGCAGCAGCAGCAGCAGCAGCAAAGGATGTGTTGGTGAGGACGTGGCTGCAACCACATCTGCTGCTGCAGCACCTGCTGCTGCTGCTGCAGCAGCAGCAGCACCTGCTGCTGCTGCTGCTGCCAGCATTGCTGTTGATGATGATTGTTTTGTAGACACAGCAATCCACTCAGCAGCAGCAACAGCAGCATCTGCTGCTGCTGCTGCTCCTGCTGCCGCACCACCACCTGCTGCTGCAGCACCTGCTGCTGCCGCATCAGCAGCTGCTGCAGAAACAGCTACCGTCGCGCCTGCTGCTGCAGCACCTGCTGCTGCAGCACCTGCTGCCGCCGCGGCACCTGCTGCTGCAGCACCTGCTACTGTAGCGCCTGCTGCTGCAGCACCTGCTGCTGCCGCGGCACCTGCTTCTGCAGCTCCTGCTGCTGCTGCAGCACCTGCAGCTCCAGCTTCTGCTGCTGTAGTAGCTGATGATGCGCCAGCTCCTGCTGCTTCTGTAGCAGCTGCAGCAGCAGCAGCTGCTGCAGCTGCATCACCTGCTGCTGCAGCACCTTCTGCTCTCCTAGCTCGTGCTGCTGCCCCGGAAACTGATGCTGCTGCACCTGCAGCTGCAGCACATGCTCCTGCTGCTGCACCTGCTGCTGCTCCAGCTGCCGCTGCTACAGCAGTTGCGCCTCCTCCGGCTGTTGCAGCTGCTGGTGGTGCTGCTACTGCTGCAGCTGCTGCAGCTGCTGCGGAAACCGTAGAGCCCAGCGGCGGCAGCAGCAACAGCAGCAACAGCAGCAACAACAGCAGCGACAAGGGGGGGGAAGATTCGGCCGCTAGCTCAGGTGCAGCAGCAACGCCACTGCAGCAGCAACAGCAGCAGACGCAGCAGCAGCCGCAGCAGCAGACGCAGCAGCAGCAGGTGCTGAGTCCTCCGAAAGAAGTGAAGGAAGAGCAACAGCAAGACCAACAGCAGCAGCAGCAGCAAGTGCAGAAGCAGCAGCAGCAGCAAGAGCAGAAGCAGCAGCAGCAGCAGCAGCTCAATCCAAAGCGGCAGTGTCACGAACGGACACCTGTAGAGGGAATGCAGCAACAGCAGCAACAGCAGCAACAGCAGCAACAGCAACAACAGCAACGGCAGCAACTGCAACAGCAGCAACAGCAGAAACAGCAGAAGCAATTGCAGCAACAGCGACAGAAGCACGAGCAAGAGCAGCAGCAACAGAAGCAGAAGCGACAACGTCAGCAGCAACAGCAGCAACAGCAGCAGCAACAGCAGCAGCCGCAGCAGCAGCAGCAGCAGCAGCAAGGGAGGGACCCTGTACTGTCAAATGCTCGCAATGCTGCGCTGCTGCTGCTGCTGCAGCAGCAGCAGCTGCGGCACTTTCAGGCAGCAGTTCTGCAGCAACTGCAGCAGGAAGCATCACCGCAGCTGCAGCAAGAGGCGCTGCGGTTGCTGCTGATGCAGCAGGGGCAGCAGCAGCGCTTGCCGCAGCAGCAACAGCAGCAGCAGCCGCAGCAGCAGCAGCAGCAGAGGCCATATCAGCAGTCGCTGCAGCAGCTGCTGCAGACACCAGCGCTTATGCGGCAGCAGCTG
>NW_013563578.1:30416-32916 GCF_000499605.1 Eimeria maxima | reverse complement strand
TTAATTAATGAATAAAAAAGAAAATAAAATTATATTTTTATTTATTTAATTATATATAAACAATTAAAAGAATTTATTTTCTTTTTTATAGACAATCATGTATATATATAACGACAGCAGCAGCCACACAGCCGCAGCCACAGCTGCTGCTGCTGCAGCAGCAGCAGCAGCAGCAGCAACAGGACCTTTATGGCTATCGAGTGTTGTAGCTAGCAAGTGAATCCATAAGAATAAATAAATAAATAAAAAGAAGAATAAAATAAATTTATTTATTTATTTATTTATTTATTTATTTATTTATTTGTTTTTTTATTTATTCAGGTGTATACGCAGACACCTCAATTAAATAAAAAAATAAAAAAAAAGAATTTCTTTCTTCTTTTCTTCTTTCTTTCTTTCTTTTTCTTCTTTTTTCTTTCTTTTTCTTCTTTTTTTTTTCTTTTTTCTCTTCTTTTTTATTTATATTTATTTATTTTATTTATTTATTTGTTTGTTTATTTATTTATATATACATTGTATATTTCTTGTTTTTTCTTTCTTTTTTCTTCTTTTTTCTTCTTTTTTTCTTTCTTTTTTTCTTCTTTTCTTCTTCTGCTGCAGCAATTGCTGCTGCTGTTGCTGCTGCTGTTGCTGCAGCAGCACCTTCTTCTTACCTTTTTCTTGCGCGTCTCCATCAGCTGCTGCAGCTGCTGCTGCAGTTGCTGCTGTTGCTGTTGCTGCAGATGGTAAACATATATACATCTTCTTCTTCTGCAGGGGAGGAGGATACACCTGCTGCTGCTGCTGCTGCTGCTGCTGCTGCTGCTGCTGCTGCAGGAGAGGATATATGTCCTTATGAATTATATTTAGTAGGAGGAAAAATAAATAAAATAAATAAAATAAATAAAATAAATAAAATAAATAAAATAAATAAAATAAATAAAAAAAAGATGCAGCAGCGCCAGGTATTAGCATTATCTATATTATTTGCTGCTGCTGTTGTTGCTGTATTAACAAGAGGATTATTATCATCATTTGCTGCTGCAGTGCAGCAGATAATGCATGCATTAAAAAGAGGACAAGCAGCAGATGCAGCAGCAGCAGCAGCAGCAGCAGCAGCACAATTTGCTTCCTCTAGTACAGCAAAAAAGTTGCTGCTGCCTCTCTTTCTTACTATTGCCCTGCGTATAGCAAGGCAGCAAATAATAAATAATATGCGTCGTACAGACACTGAGCAGCAGCAGCAGCAGCAAGTGCAGCAAGTGCAGCAAGTGCAGCAAGTGCAGCAAGTGCAGCAAGAATTAGATTTGGGGCTTTCTTCTGAATGGCCAAGACGCATGCAGCATAGTTTATCAGGTTTATTTTTATTTTTTATTTTTCTTTTTTTTCCTTTTTTTTATTCAATTATATGTATAGCTATCAGTAAGTCCTTATAAACCCTAAACCCTAAACCCTAATTAACCCTAATTAACCCTAATTAACCCTTATAAACCCTAATAAACCCTAAACCCTAATTATAAATACTTTCTCCCTATCCCTATTTACTGCAGAGGGTTTCTAATACACAATTCCTTATAAGGGTTTATATACTCAATTAGTGTTTTTTTTTTTTTCTACAAATTAGGGTTTAGGGTTTAGGGTTTAGGGTTTAGGGTTTAGGGTTTATTTTTTTTTCTTTGTTTTTTTTGTGTATATACAGGTTTATTATTTTTATATATAATATATATATTACGTATAAATAATAAATATATAAATAATATATATGTATATATATTATCATGGATGTTAAGGAAAGAAGAAACCCTAAACCCTAATAAAACACCAACAGCTGTCCCTTTTTTATGGGGTTCTCTTCTTGTCTTGCTGCTGTCTCCTCGTCATCTTGCTGCTCTTGCTGTTGCTCTCTTATCTATTGGGGATCCTGCTGCTGGTGTATTCCGTAGCTGCTGCAGAAGACAAGCAGCAGCAGCAGCAGCTAAGGCTGCAGCTAAACAAAAGGCAGCTGCTGCTGCTGCAAGGGCTGCAGCAGCTGCTGCTGCTGCAGCAGCAGCAGATGATGATGATAATCATGATGGTGTTGCTGCTGCTGTAAGGAAAGATCTATTTACTAAGGACAAGGGCAGCACGGATACTGCTGCTGCTGCTGCAGCAGCAGCAAGCAGCAGCAGCAGCAGCAGCAGCAGCAGGAGTTACTGCTGCTGTAAGAATAATACTACAGGAAAGAAATGTTGGCTAGGGTTTGTGGGGTGTATGCTCACCTGTGCTGCTGCTGCTGCATTTGTTGCAGTTTGCTTCGCGTGGCTGCAGCAGCCACTAGCAGCAACACCAGGTCTATCTGCTGCTGCTGCTGCAGCAGATGCAGCAGCAGCAGAAGCAGCAGCAGCAGCAAGACTTGATAACCCTGTCTTACGTGCTGCTCTACAGTATACCGGTCTTCCTTACCCGTGGCCCTCTCTTGCTCCCCCCGATGCAGCAGCAGCAGCAGCAGCAACAGGAGCAGGAGCAGCAGCAGAAGGACGAT
>NW_013563578.1:15000-20000 GCF_000499605.1 Eimeria maxima | reverse complement strand
CAGTTACAGCTACAGCAGCAACTGCAGCAGCAGCAGCAACTGCAGCAGCAGCAGCTGCTGCTGCCTGATTGTTTAAACTATGGAGCCGATGGTGCCTTCGTGTCTTCTGCTTCCTTAGATGGTATGGGCCTCCCTGGTCTATCAGCAGCAGCAGCAGCAGCAGCAGCAGCAGGAGCAGCAGCAGGTGCATCTGGTGGTCTCTTTGGTGGATCTGCTGCTGCACCGCAGCAGCAGCAAGCAGCAGCAGCAGCAGCAGACCGTTTTGCTTCTCTTGCTGCTCTTGCTAATATTCCTCTACCTACGCAGCTATCAGGCATGCACCCCGCGCTGCTGTCTGCTGCTGGCTTGCCGCTGCTGCAGCAGCAGCAGCAACAGCAGCAGCAGCAGCAGGGAACTACAACTCCTCAGGATGCAGCAGATGCACAGACCAATGGTGTTGCAGAAGCAAATGGCCTGCAGCAGCAGCAGCAGCAAGATGCTGCTGCTGCCACGTCTGATGATGCAGCAGCAGCAGCAGCAGCAGCAGCAGCAGCTGCTGCTGCTGCTGGTCCTATCCAGATGAATGGACAGGAGCAGCTGCTTCTGCAGCAGCAACTGCTGCAGCAGCACTTATTGCAGCTTGCAGGACAGCAGCAGCAGCAGCAAGCTGCTGCTGCACTGAGGGTCAAGACCGACGCAGCGGAAACAGAAACAGAATCAGCAGCAGCAGCAGCAGCAGCAGCAGATGGACAGCAGCAGCAGCAGCAGCAGCAAAAGGACGGCATATGGCTTAAGCAGGAAGACGAGAAGCAAAAGGATGGAGAAGGCAAGACAAATGCTGCTGCTGCAGCAGCAGCAGCAGAGAAGCAGCAGCAGCAGCAGCAGCAGCAGCAGGATGATGGCAGCAACAAATCGCAAACAGATGATTTTTCTTCCCTTTTAAAGTGTTGTAAGTTTAATTAGGGTTTAGGGTTTAGGGTTTAGGGTTTAGGGTTTAGAGCTATATTAGGGTTTAGGGTTTAGGGTTTTAGGGTTTAGGGTTTAGGGTTTAGGGTTTAGGGTTTGTGTCTGCATGCAGGGCCATCCAATGGCAGTTATCCAATGATGCTGCAGCTGCCTGCTGCTGCTGATGCAGCAGCAGCAGCAGCAGCAGTAGGTACACTAGAAGAGTTGCAGCTAAAGGCTGCTGCTCAGGGAGACAGTGCTGCTGCTGCTCAGCAGCAGCAGCAGGGTTCATTAGCAGCAGCAGCAGCAGCTGCAGCAGCAGCTGCTGCTGCAACAGTTGCTTTTGATCCATTTGCTGCTGTCAGCAGCGATGAGCATCTTGCTGTGCTGCAGCACATTCGTCTCCTGTCCCTAAAGACAGCAGCAGCAGCAGCAGCAAAAGAGAGGTCACAGGAAGCACCTGCTGCAGCAGCAACAGCAGCAGCAGCAACAGCTACAGAGAATGGTGATAAAGATGCTGCTGCTAGTGGTACTTCTGCTGCTGATACACCTGGGGGTTCAGACACAGCAGCAACAGCAGCAGCAGCAACAGCAGCAGCAGCAGCAGCAGGGACAGAAGCAACAGCTGAGACTGCTTCTTGTGACAACAGCTCAACATCAGCAGCAGCAACAACAGCAGCAACTGCAGCAGGAGGAGAGAAGCAGCAGCAGCAGCAGCAGCAGCAGCAGCAAGAAGAGGAGGATGTAGTAGAGGAAAGAGTATTAACATTAAGAGAAGAGCAGCAGCAGCAAGTGCAGCAGCTGCTGGAGGGATTAACAGCAGAAGAATTATCTTCTGCTGCTGCAGCAGCAAAAGCTTCCTCCTCTTTGCTGCAGCAGCAGCAGCAGCAAGGAGAGCAGCAAGAAGAAGATCCATTAGATGAGAGATTAAGGGCAATTAGTTCTTTCCTTAAATCATTAGAAGGAACAGCAGCAGCAGCAGCAGCAGCAGCAGCAGCTAACCAACGTAAGTATACAATCTTGTTGCACCTCCTGCTCCTGCTGCTGCATCTCCTCCTGCTGCTGCTACACCTGCTGCTGCATCTCCTGCTGCTGCTGCTGCTGCTGCTATTTCTGTAGTTTTTGTGCTGATGTTATTCTTGTTGCAGCTGCTGCTGCATCACCTTGTGCTGCATCTGCTGCATGTGCTGCTGCTCCATCATTTGCTGCTACTGCTGCTACTGCTGCTACTGCTGCTGCTGCTGCTGCTGCTGTGTTTGCTGCTGCAGCTTCCTGGATGGTTCCTGATTTGTTTGGTCGTGGTTTAGCATCAGATGCTTTGCTGCAGTCTGCTCTCTTCCAATGGGTAGCAGCAGCAGGAGGAGGAGGTGCTGCTGCTGCTGCTGATGGTGGTGCAGCAGCAGCAGCAGCTGCTGCAGCTGCTGCAGCAGCTGCTGCTGCAGGAGCAGGAGCAGGTAATGATGCTACTGGTGTTATGCAACAAGGGGGACTATTCTTAGGTATGCTGCCTGAGCTGCAGGCAGAGCAGCTGCTGCAGGAGCAGCTGCTGCAGGAGCAGCTGCTGCAGCAGCAGCTGCTGCAGCAACAACTTACTGCAGCAGCACATCAAGACAATGCCCTTGTTGCTAAGGGTCTGCTGCAGCAGCAAGGAAGCAACGCTGCATTAGGAGACTTTGCTGCTACTGCCTTACAGGTCCCTCAAGGCAGCACCAAGAGATCAAGGTATGCTGCTGCTGCTGCTGTTGCTGCTGTTGCTGCTGCTGCTGCTGCTTCTGGTGCTGTTGTGTAGTGTAGTCTCCTGTGTCACCAATATAAGTTTGCAGCAGCAACAGCAACAGCAACAGCAGCAGCAGGAGTGTGTGTGTGTATATGTGTGTGCTGCTGCTGCTGCTGCTGCAGAGGGCGCAGCAGGAAGTTGCTGCACTTTGATGCTGCAGACCCAACAGGAGGTATTCTTCCTTCTTGTTCATTAGGTACAGATACAGCAGCAGCAGCAGCAGGAGGAGGATCAACAGTTATTCCTTCAGGTGCAGCAGCAGGTGCAGCAGGTGGATCTCCTGGTGGAGTAATAGGAGCAGCAGGAGTAAGCAGTAGTACCCAATCGGGTCTCCCTTCCTCTTCTTCCTCCTCTTCCTCTTCTTCTTCCTCTTCTTCCTCTTCTTCCTCTTCTTCTTCCTCTTCCTCCTCTTCCTCTTCCTCTTCTTCGTCCTCATCATCCATCCCATTAACAGCATCATCATCAGCATCAGCAGCAGCATCAGCAGCAGCAGCAGCAGCAGCAGCAGCAGGAGCAGCAGCAGCAGCAGCAGCAGCAGGAGGTCCACCATCATTAAAAAGATTAAGACGTAGTGGTAATAATAATCCCGAGAGTGGATTCCCAGGAGTATCATGGAATAGTCGTATGCAGGCATGGTTAGCATTCTTTGTAGATGCAGAAGGAACAAGAAGAAGTCATACATTTAAATGTAATAAATTCGGAGGTGTAGAGGTAAATAAATTATATATTTAATTCTTTTTTTAGATCAATCTATTCATCTTATTCTCCTCTATTTATTTTCCCTTTTTTTTCCTCTTTTTATTAGTATTTTATACCTTATATTCGTATATTTACATCTATATATATATGTATGTGCATGTCATACATTTAAATGTAATAAATTCGGAGGTGTAGAGGTAAATAAATTATATATTTAATTATATTTTTAGATCAGTTTATTCATCGTATTCTCCTCTATCTATTTTCCTTCTTTTTTCCTCTTTTTATTCCCTTTTTATTAGTTATTTATACCTTATATTCGTGTATATATGTGTGTTTATATATATGTGTATTAAGTTATATATTTATATGTACAGGTTAATTAATTAATTAATTAATTATTTTTTATATATATTTACTCCTTTTATCCTCCTTTATTTATTTATCTTGTTTATTTACCTTTTTATTTATTTTATTTACCTTTTTATTTATTTTATTTACCTTTTTTTTTTTTTACTCTTTTATGTCTTATATTCGTGTATATACGTGTATATATATGCATATAAATACATACATATATATATAAATTATATATTTATTTATTTATTTATATTTATTTATTTATTTATTTATTTATTTATGCAGAGGGCGCGAGTAGAGGCAATAGATTGGTTAATACGTAAGAGAGGAGAGATACAAGCAACAACAGAGAGAGCAAGACTTGCTGCTCAGCAGCAGCGCGAAGCAGCAGCAGCAGCAGCTGCTGCTGTACTTGCTGCAGCATGCATCTAATGGGGCAGTTGCTGCTGCATGCATCTGCTATAGTAGTTTATGTATTTGTTTATACATTGTGCTGCTGTTGTTGCTGCTGCTGCTGCTGCTGTCTCCTTTTGCTTCCTATGACAGGAAGCGTTCTGCATGCATGCAAATAGCACAGCAGCAGCAGCAGCAGCAGCAGCAGCAGCAGTTTTTGCTGGCTCTGCAGCAGCGCCAGCAGCTAAATAAACAACAGCAGTTGCTGCATCAGCACTTACTGCATCTGCTGCTGCAGTAGCAGCAGATGCAGCAACAGCTGCACAAACAACAGCAGCTGCAACAGCAACAGCAACAGCAACAGCAACAGCAACAGCAGCAGCAGCAGCAGCACTAGACAGCTGCTGCTTGCTTGTTGTGGGGTCTGTATTTCTTGTGTCTCCTTTTGTTTATTTCTTTCCTTTTAACACTTTTAATTAAAAGAGGGATAAATAACCTTCTTGCTGCTGTTGTTGTTGTTGTTGTTGCTGCTACTGCTGCTGCTGCTGTTGCTGCTGCTGCTGCTGCTGCTGTTGCTGCTGTTGCTGCTGCTAAGGATAGGAGGATAAAATTAGATAAAAGGAGATAGAGTAAATAAAAAGAATTAATATACAATTAATACAACTAGCTGTTTATTTATTTATTTATTTATTTATTTAATTTATTTATTTATTTATTTATTTATTTATTTATTTATTTATTTATTTGTCTCTTTTTGTCTCCTTTATCTATCTATCTACGTGTCTCCTCTCCTACTGTCTCCTTTTCTGTCTCCCCTGTCTGCCCTCTACTGTCTCCTTTTTGTCTC
>NW_013563578.1:7500-10000 GCF_000499605.1 Eimeria maxima | reverse complement strand
GTCTCCTTTTTTTGTCTCCTTTTTTGTCTCCTTTTGCTGTCTCCTTTTTTTGTCTCCTTTTTTTGTCTCCTTTTGCTGTCTCCTCCTTTTATGCGTCTTTTTTGTCTCCTTTTATGTGTCTCCTTGTGTCTCTATTTGTTTGCTGCTGTCTGCTTGTTGCTGTTTCCTTGCTGCAGCAGGAACGACGAGAGCTGATGGATTCCCTTGACCCAGCAGCAGCAGCAGCAGCAGCAGCAGCAGCAGCAGATTTAAATAGTCCGTATGGTGACTGGCATTATAATCCCCTATTGGGGAAGGACATGCGGCGGCGGCAGCAGCAGCAGCAACAGCAGCAGCAGCAGCAGCAGCAGAAGGTAAAAGGGAGACACCCTTATGCTGCTCGTCTTAGACAAGGGACAAGATTGTCGCGGTGTAAGGACGCGGAGAGTCTGAGCAGCAGCAGCAGCAGCAGCAGTAGCAGCAGCAGCAGCAGCAGTATGACCAAGCGTCACACTCCAGCAGCAGCAACAGCAGCACCACCAACAGCAGCAGCAGCAGCAGCAGCAGCAGCACGAGGGGATCGTAAGAAAAGAGGAGACAATCGTCCCTATAGAGGATCTGTCTCCTCTATATCCTCAGGTGTCTCCTCTGTCTCCTCTGTCTCTTCTGTCTCTTCTGTCTCCTCTGTTGCTGCCTTCGAGGCAGCAAGAAGACGTTGGCAGCAAAGGAGACAGCAGCAGCAGCATGACGAGCAGCATGACCCCCAGCAACAGCAGCAGCAGCAGCAGCAGCAGCAGCAGCAGCAGCAGCAGCAGCAAGGGAGACACCGCGAGGTAACTCTTGTTAATCCTTCTGCTGCTCTTAAGGAACATGTACAAAGAATGAAGCTTCGTGCAGAGCGTGCTGCTGCTGCTGCAGCTGCTGCAGCAGCAGCAAAAGGCAGCAGCAGCACAGCAGCAGCAGCAGCAGATGGCCCCCCAGCAGAATTCGAGCTCCTATTTAACCATTGGTCTCTTTCTGCTGCTGCAGCAAAAGAAGAAGAAGTAAATAATCTTGTTAAGGAATTAGCTGACTTGCTGCCTCTTCGTAGGCGCAGCAGCAGCAGCAGCAGCAGCAGAGCAGCAGGACGAGCAGCAGCAGGTAGAGGAACTAGATGGAGGAGACCTGCTGCTGCTGCTGCTGGTTATAACACAACAGATGAGGAGCAGCAAGGAGACACAGAGACAGCAGCAACAACAAGCAGGAGCCGCAAGGAGACAGATACAGACAGCAGCTTACTTAGCAGCATGAGGCGCAGCAAGACCAGCAGCAGCAGCAGCAGCAGCAGCAGCAGCAGCAGCAAAAAGGTCTCCTTTCCTTCGGAGTTATATGATGATGGAGACGATGATGTTGCAGCAAGATACTTTGACCGTACAGCAGAAGCAGCAGCAGAAGCTGCTGCTGCTGCTGCTGCTGCAGAAAGAGCAGCATTTGCTGCAGAAGCAAGAGCAGCAGCAGCAGCAGCAAGAGCACAAGGGATACAACTGTCTCCTCTGCAGCAAGGGGCTGTCCCTCATGGTATCTTATTACCTACAGATAAACGTATTATTAATGAGGAAGGTATACCTAAGGGTATTAATACAGCAGCAGCAGCAGCAGCAGCAGCTGCTGCTGCTGCTGCTGCTGCTGCAGGAGCAGCAGAAGCAGGAGGTGGGGATCAGTTAGGTGGTGTTATAAGCGGTGATGGGTCGCCAGCAGCAGCAAATGCAGCAAATGCAGCAGCACCAGCAGCAGCAGCAGCAGCAGCAGCAGCAGCAGACTCGGTATCTAGCCGACTACGTCAGTTAAGAAATTGTGGGGATGTAGCAGCAACTAACAAAAGCAGCAGCAGCAGCAGCAGCAGCAGCAGCAGCAACATAAAGAAGACACAGGTGTCTCCTTTTGTGTCTCCTCATGGTGTTCGTTCTTCATGGCACAGCAGCACATATTTGTCTCCTCCTGTTGCTGCAGCAAAGCGTATGAGCAGCAGCAGCATGAAGAGCAGCAGCAGCAGCATCCCCACCCCAACCAGCATCAGCATCAGCAGCAGCAGCAGCAGCAGCAGCAGCAGCAAGAGGGACCCAACTCCTGTGTCTCTAGAGGAAGCAGAAGCAGAGATGGAGACACCTGACTATGAATTAGATAGGTATGGATCTAAGGTATATATAAGAACAGAAGATGATCTTTCTGCTGCTCCTCCTCCTTCTTGCTGCAGCAGCAGCAGCAGCAGCAGCAGCAGCAGCAGCAGCAGCAGGTGCAGCAGCAGGTGCTTTGGCAGAAGAAGAGGCAGAAGCAGCACAAGGAGATTTAGAATGTGCAGCAGCAAGAACTGCAGCATGAGCAGCAGCCGCTATATTAGATACAGCAGCTGCAGCAGCAGCAGCAGCAGCAGCAGCAGCAGCTTATATGGGGATGGATCTGTGGGGCAGCAGCAGAGTCCTGATAGGGAGGAGAGCAGCAGCAGATATTTCTTATTTGCTGCAGCAGCAAGACATGCAGCATC